>NW_026044095.1:0-245200 GCF_937001465.1 Orcinus orca | reverse complement strand
GAGGCAGAAGGTCGACAATGATGCACTTGGCCAAAAAGGGCGTATGCATTTTTTCCTGAATATATTCAGGAAAAAACGCATACGCCCTTTTTGGCCAACCAAGCAAGCTTGCAAAGGAAATCTGCACTACAATGAAGTCTCACTTCCCCCCCGTCAAAAGGGCCATCTGAAAAAAGTGTAAAATCCAGAAAGGCAGGACAGGCCATGGAGAACTGGGAGCCTTGTTATGCTGATGGGCGGGATGTAACTTGCCAACAGCCACTCGGGAGAAGTGTATGGTGTTTCCTGAAACATCTAAAAAACAAAGCAACAGAGCCTAGGGCACTTCCACTTATGGTCCTGCAGCTTAGGGAAATTAAAATCAAAAAGACACAGCCACCCCAAAGTTTGGGATGGCTCTGTTTACAAGAAACTCGTTTACGGTACAAGTTCAATATCGCATAAAGCGAAAAATGGATAAAGAAGTTGTGGTACTTACGTACAATGCAATATCACTCAGCAATGACATCTATGTCATCAGGCCCATAGCAGCATAATGAGTGGATTCAGGTATGATGATTCTAACTGAAATAAGTCACACAGAAAAAGAAACATCATAAGATATCACTAATACACGGAATGTAAACTTGGCTACACAGGAACTGGATTTCAAAACAGAACATGGTCCCAAATTTAGAAAACCAACTTATGCTTGCTTAAGGGGAAAGGTGAGTTGGGGTGCTGCATAAAACCAGAGATTGAAATGAGCACAGATAAAGTTCCTTAAGCCAAATATGTAATAGACAAGAGGTACTCCTTGCTCAACGAAATGGACTCAAAACCCCATATTAAACGCCTAATAATGTACCTGACTAGTAAGTATCTTAAAACCTATGGATTGCTATGTCTCTGAAAGTGAATCAATCGTGAGTACAGGGGCAAAAACGCAGCAGTGATAGGATTGGAGAGTTTTGGTGAGCAAATGAAGACCCTTTGAAGTCATATTGCATGGTACCCATTCCACGGGTCTCAACTCTCCAGGTTTAAGGGATTCTTCCTTCAGCTAAAACATGCATGTGGAACCCAGAGTATGATCAACCGTGTGATCGGGAGACGTGTTGAAATATGTCTCAGTTCTCGTCCCCTGGTACTCGGGTGCAACATTCCAGATGCTTTACTAACACTCTCCCGACTTGGAGAGTCAGTGCCTTTAACCTCCTGTTTGGCCCAGTTTGCAAATTCCGCGGAAGATGAACAGGAATAGGGAGAACCAATGAGAGACTAGCTGGAGGTGTCTGGACGGGAAAATTTAACTCTCATTTCCCACCAGGAAGAGGAATTAACCAAAGGCTCAGCGTGCCATGCCGGAACCAGATTAGGGCCTGAAGCAATCCTGCGGTGTTGCGGCCAGCTCACAAGAAAGCGAGTTGAAGAAAGGAGCTCAGGGGCACTGTAATTCACAAACCTGCAGAGTTATAAATGACAGCTATCATCCAAAAATATACTGAAGTAAGGCTGCCAAGAGGACTTGAAAGCCGGGCAGAATTGCAGGAAACCGATTTCAGGAGGTAGACTGGAATTGCATTTAAAGCATAGGAAAAGAGGCAGAAGGTCGACAATGATGCACTTGGCCAAAAAGGGCGTATGCATTTTTTCCTGAATATATTCAGGAAAAAACGCATACGCCCTTTTTGGCCAACCAAGCAAGCTTGCAAAGGAAATCTGCACTACAATGAAGTCTCACTTCCCCCCCGTCAAAAGGGCCATCTGAAAAAAGTGTAAAATCCAGAAAGGCAGGACAGGCCATGGAGAACTGGGAGCCTTGTTATGCTGATGGGCGGGATGTAAATTGCCAACAGCCACTCGGGAGAAGTGTATGGTGTTTCCTGAAACATCTAAAAAACAAAGCAACAGAGCCTAGGGCACTTCCACTTATGGTCCTGCAGCTTAGGGAAATTAAAATCAAAAAGACACAGCCACCCCAAAGTTTGGGATGGCTCTGTTTACAAGAAACTCGTTTACGGTACAAGTTCAATATCGCATAAAGCGAAAAATGGATAAAGAAGTTGTGGTACTTACGTACAATGCAATATCACTCAGCAATGACATCTATGTCATCAGGCCCATAGCAGCATAATGAGTGGATTCAGGTATGATGATTCTAACTGAAATAAGTCACACAGAAAAAGAAACATCATAAGATATCACTAATACACGGAATGTAAACTTGGCTACACAGGAACTGGATTTCAAAACAGAACATGGTCCCAAATTTAGAAAACCAACTTATGCTTGCTTAAGGGGAAAGGTGAGTTGGGGTGCTGCATAAAACCAGAGATTGAAATGAGCACAGATAAAGTTCCTTAAGCCAAATATGTAATAGACAAGAGCTACTCCTTGCTCAACGAAATGGACTCAAAACCCCATATTAAACGCCTAATAATGTACCTGACTAGTAAGTATCTTAAAACCTATGGATTGCTATGTCTCTGAAAGTGAATCAATCGTGAGTACAGGGGCAAAAACGCAGCAGTGATAGGATTGGAGAGTTTTGGTGAGCAAATGAAGACCCTTTGAAGTCATATTGCATGGTACCCATTCCACGGGTCTCAACTCTCCAGGTTTAAGGGATTCTTCCTTCAGCTAAAACATGCATGTGGAACCCAGAGTATGATCAACCGTGTGATCGGGAGACGTGTTGAAATATGTCTCAGTTCTCGTCCCCTGGTACTCGGGTGTAACATTCCAGATGCTTTACTAACACTCTCCCGACTTGGAGAGTCAGTGCCTTTAACCTCCTGTTTGGCCCAGTTTGCAAATTCCGCGGAAGATGAACAGGAATAGGGAGAACCAATGAGAGACTAGCTGGAGGTGTCTGGACGGGAAAATTTAACTCTCATTTCCCACCAGGAAGAGGAATTAACCAAAGGCTCAGCGTGCCATGCCGGAACCAGATTAGGGCCTGAAGCAATCCTGCGGTGTTGCGGCCAGCTCACAAGAAAGCGAGTTGAAGAAAGGAGCTCAGGGGCACTGTAATTCACAAACCTGCAGAGTTATAAATGACAGCTATCATCCAAAAATATACTGAAGTAAGGCTGCCAAGAGGACTTGAAAGCCGGGCAGAATTGCAGGAAACCGATTTCAGGAGGTAGACTGGAATTGCATTTAAAGCATAGGAAAAGAGGCAGAAGGTCGACAATGATGCACTTGGCCAAAAAGGGCGTATGCGTTTTTTCCTGAATATATTCAGGAAAAAACGCATACGCCCTTTTTGGCCAACCAAGCAAGCTTGCAAAGGAAATCTGCACTACAATGAAGTCTCACTTCCCCCCCGTCAAAAGGGCCATCTGAAAAAAGTGTAAAATCCAGAAAGGCAGGACAGGCCATGGAGAACTGGGAGCCTTGTTATGCTGATGGGCGGGATGTAACTTGCCAACAGCCACTCGGGAGAAGTGTATGGTGTTTCCTGAAACATCTAAAAAACAAAGCAACAGAGCCTAGGGCACTTCCACTTATGGTCCTGCAGCTTAGGGAAATTAAAATCAAAAAGACACAGCCACCCCAAAGTTTGGGATGGCTCTGTTTACAAGAAACTCGTTTACGGTACAAGTTCAATATCGCATAAAGCGAAAAATGGATAAAGAAGTGGTGGTACTTACGTACAATGCAATATCACTCAGCAATGACATCTATGTCATCAGGCCCATAGCAGCATAATGAGTGGATTCAGGTATGATGATTCTAACTGAAATAAGTCACACAGAAAAAGAAACATCATAAGATATCACTAATACACGGAATGTAAACTTGGCTACACAGGAACTGAATTTCAAAACAGAACATGCTCCCAAATTTAGAAAACCAACTTATGCTTGCTTAAGGGGAAAGGTGAGTTGGGGTGCTGCATAAAACCAGAGATTGAAATGAGCACAGATAAAGTTCCTTAAGCCAAATATGTAATAGACAAGAGCTACTCCTTGCTCAACGAAATGGACTCAAAACCCCATATTAAACGCCTAATAATGTACCTGACTAGTAAGTATCTTAAAACCTATGGATTGCTATGTCTCTGAAAGTGAATCAATCGTGAGTACAGGGGCAAAAACGCAGCAGTGATAGGATTGGAGAGTTTTGGTGAGCAAATGAAGACCCTTTGAAGTCATATTGCATGGTACCCATTCCACGGGTCTCAACTCTCCAGGTTTAAGGGATTCTTCCTTCAGCTAAAACATGCATGTGGAACCCAGAGTATGATCAACCGTGTGATCGGGAGACGTGTTGAAATATGTCTCAGTTCTCGTCCCCTGGTACTCGGGTGCAACATTCCAGATGCTTTACTAACACTCTCCCGACTTGGAGAGTCAGTGCCTTTAACCTCCTGTTTGGCCCAGTTTGCAAATTCCGCGGAAGATGAACAGGAATAGGGAGAACCAATGAGAGACTAGCTGGAGGTGTCTGGACGGGAAAATTTAACTCTCATTTCCCACCAGGAAGAGGAATTAACCAAAGGCTCAGCGTGCCATGCCGGAACCAGATTAGGGCCTGAAGCAATCCTGCGGTGTTGCGGCCAGCTCACAAGAAAGCGAGTTGAAGAAAGGAGCTCAGGGGCACTGTAATTCACAAACCTGCAGAGTTATAAATGACAGCTATCATCCAAAAATATACTGAAGTAAGGCTGCCAAGAGGACTTGAAAGCCGGGCAGAATTGCAGGAAACCGATTTCAGGAGGTAGACTGGAATTGCATTTAAAGCATAGGAAAAGAGGCAGAAGGTCGACAATGATGCACTTGGCCAAAAAGGGCGTATGCGTTTTTTCCTGAATATATTCAGGAAAAAACGCATACGCCCTTTTTGGCCAACCAAGCAAGCTTGCAAAGGAAATCTGCACTACAATGAAGTCTCACTTCCCCCCCGTCAAAAGGGCCATCTGAAAAAAGTGTAAAATCCAGAAAGGCAGGACAGGCCATGGAGAACTGGGAGCCTTGTTATGCTGATGGGCGGGATGTAAATTGCCAACAGCCACTCGGGAGAAGTGTATGGTGTTTCCTGAAACATCTAAAAAACAAAGCAACAGAGCCTAGGGCACTTCCACTTATGGTCCTGCAGCTTAGGGAAATTAAAATCAAAAAGACACAGCCACCCCAAAGTTTGGGATGGCTCTGTTTACAAGAAACTCGTTTACGGTACAAGTTCAATATCGCATAAAGCGAAAAATGGATAAAGAAGTTGTGGTACTTACGTACAATGCAATATCACTCAGCAATGACATCTATGTCATCAGGCCCATAGCAGCATAATGAGTGGATTCAGGTATGATGATTCTAACTGAAATAAGTCACACAGAAAAAGAAACATCATAAGATATCACTAATACACGGAATGTAAACTTGGCTACACAGGAACTGGATTTCAAAACAGAACATGGTCCCAAATTTAGAAAACCAACTTATGCTTGCTTAAGGGGAAAGGTGAGTTGGGGTGCTGCATAAAACCAGAGATTGAAATGAGCACAGATAAAGTTCCTTAAGCCAAATATGTAATAGACAAGAGCTACTCCTTGCTCAACGAAATGGACTCAAAACCCCATATTAAACGCCTAATAATGTACCTGACTAGTAAGTATCTTAAAACCTATGGATTGCTATGTCTCTGAAAGTGAATCAATCGTGAGTACAGGGGCAAAAACGCAGCAGTGATAGGATTGGAGAGTTTTGGTGAGCAAATGAAGACCCTTTGAAGTCATATTGCATGGTACCCATTCCACGGGTCTCAACTCTCCAGGTTTAAGGGATTCTTCCTTCAGCTAAAACATGCATGTGGAACCCAGAGTATGATCAACCGTGTGATCGGGAGACGTGTTGAAATATGTCTCAGTTCTCATCCCCTGGTACTCGGGTGCAACATTCCAGATGCTTTACTAACACTCTCCCGACTTGGAGAGTCAGTGCCTTTAACCTCCTGTTTGGCCCAGTTTGCAAATTCCGCGGAAGATGAACAGGAATAGGGAGAACCAATGAGAGACTAGCTGGAGGTGTCTGGACGGGAAAATTTAACTCTCATTTCCCACCAGGAAGAGGAATTAACCAAAGGCTCAGCGTGCCATGCCGGAACCAGATTAGGGCCTGAAGCAATCCTGCGGTGTTGCGGCCAGCTCACAAGAAAGCGAGTTGAAGAAAGGAGCTCAGGGGCACTGTAATTCACAAACCTGCAGAGTTATAAATGACAGCTATCATCCAAAAATATACTGAAGTAAGGCTGCCAAGAGGACTTGAAAGCCGGGCAGAATTGCAGGAAACCGATTTCAGGAGGTAGACTGGAATTGCATTTAAAGCATAGGAAAAGAGGCAGAAGGTCGACAATGATGCACTTGGCCAAAAAGGGCGTATGCGTTTTTTCCTGAATATATTCAGGAAAAAACGCATACGCCCTTTTTGGCCAACCAAGCAAGCTTGCAAAGGAAATCTGCACCACAATGAAGTCTCACTTCCCCCCCGTCAAAAGGGCCATCTGAAAAAAGTGTAAAATCCAGAAAGGCAGGACAGGCCATGGAGAACTGGGAGCCTTGTTATGCTGATGGGCGGGATGTAAATTGCCAACAGCCACTCGGGAGAAGTGTATGGTGTTTCCTGAAACATCTAAAAAACAAAGCAACAGAGCCTAGGGCACTTCCACTTATGGTCCTATAGCTTAGGGAAATTAAAATCAAAAAGACACAGCCACCCCAAAGTTTGGGATGGCTCTGTTTACAAGAAACTCGTTTACGGTACAAGTTCAATATCGCATAAAGCGAAAAATGGATAAAGAAGTTGTGGTACTTACGTACAATGCAATATCACTCAGCAATGACATCTATGTCATCAGGCCCATAGCAGCATAATGAGTGGATTCAGGTATGATGATTCTAACTGAAATAAGTCACACAGAAAAAGAAACATCATAAGATATCACTAATACACGGAATGTAAACTTGGCTACACAGGAACTGAATTTCAAAACAGAACATGGTCCCAAATTTAGAAAATCAACTTATGCTTGCTTAAGGGGAAAGGTGAGTTGGGGTGCTGCATAAAACCAGAGATTGAAATGAGCACAGATAAAGTTCCTTAAGCCAAATATGTAATAGACAAGAGCTACTCCTTGCTCAACGAAATGGACTCAAAACCCCATATTAAACGCCTAATAATGTACCTGACTAGTAAGTATCTTAAAACCTATGGATTGCTATGTCTCTGAAAGTGAATCAATCGTGAGTACAGGGGCAAAAACGCAGCAGTGATAGGATTGGAGAGTTTTGGTGAGCAAATGAAGACCCTTTGAAGTCATATTGCATGGTACCCATTCCACGGGTCTCAACTCTCCAGGTTTAAGGGATTCTTCCTTCAGCTAAAACATGCATGTGGAACCCAGAGTATGATCAACCATGTGATCGGGAGACGTGTTGAAATATGTCTCAGTTCTCATCCCCTGGTACTCGGGTGCAACATTCCAGATGCTTTACTAACACTCTCCCGACTTGGAGAGTCAGTGCCTTTAACCTCCTGTTTGGCCCAGTTTGCAAATTCCGCGGAAGATGAACAGGAATAGGGAGAACCAATGAGAGACTAGCTGGAGGTGTCTGGACGGGAAAATTTAACTCTCATTTCCCACCAGGAAGAGGAATTAACCAAAGGCTCAGCGTGCCATGCCGGAACCAGATTAGGGCCTGAAGCAATCCTGCGGTGTTGCGGCCAGCTCACAAGAAAGCGAGTTGAAGAAAGGAGCTCAGGGGCACTGTAATTCACAAACCTGCAGAGTTATAAATGACAGCTATCATCCAAAAATATACTGAAGTAAGGCTGCCAAGAGGACTTGAAAGCCGGGCAGAATTGCAGGAAACCGATTTCAGGAGGTAGACTGGAATTGCATTTAAAGCATAGGAAAAGAGGCAGAAGGTCGACAATGATGCACTTGGCCAAAAAGGGCGTATGCGTTTTTTCCTGAATATATTCAGGAAAAAACGCATACGCCCTTTTTGGCCAACCAAGCAAGCTTGCAAAGGAAATCTGCACCACAATGAAGTCTCACTTCCCCCCCGTCAAAAGGGCCATCTGAAAAAAGTGTAAAATCCAGAAAGGCAGGACAGGCCATGGAGAACTGGGAGCCTTGTTATGCTGATGGGCGGGATGTAAATTGCCAACAGCCACTCGGGAGAAGTGTATGGTGTTTCCTGAAACATCTAAAAAACAAAGCAACAGAGCCTAGGGCACTTCCACTTATGGTCCTATAGCTTAGGGAAATTAAAATCAAAAAGACACAGCCACCCCAAAGTTTGGGATGGCTCTGTTTACAAGAAACTCGTTTACGGTACAAGTTCAATATCGCATAAAGCGAAAAATGGATAAAGAAGTTGTGGTACTTACGTACAATGCAATATCACTCAGCAATGACATCTATGTCATCAGGCCCATAGCAGCATAATGAGTGGATTCAGGTATGATGATTCTAACTGAAATAAGTCACACAGAAAAAGAAACATCATAAGATATCACTAATACACGGAATGTAAACTTGGCTACACAGGAACTGAATTTCAAAACAGAACATGGTCCCAAATTTAGAAAATCAACTTATGCTTGCTTAAGGGGAAAGGTGAGTTGGGGTGCTGCATAAAACCAGAGATTGAAATGAGCACAGATAAAGTTCCTTAAGCCAAATATGTAATAGACAAGAGCTACTCCTTGCTCAACGAAATGGACTCAAAACCCCATATTAAACGCCTAATAATGTACCTGACTAGTAAGTATCTTAAAACCTATGGATTGCTATGTCTCTGAAAGTGAATCAATCGTGAGTACAGGGGCAAAAACGCAGCAGTGATAGGATTGGAGAGTTTTGGTGAGCAAATGAAGACCCTTTGAAGTCATATTGCATGGTACCCATTCCACGGGTCTCAACTCTCCAGGTTTAAGGGATTCTTCCTTCAGCTAAAACATGCATGTGGAACCCAGAGTATGATCAACCGTGTGATCGGGAGACGTGTTGAAATATGTCTCAGTTCTCGTCCCCTGGTACTCGGGTGCAACATTCCAGATGCTTTACTAACACTCTCCCGACTTGGAGAGTCAGTGCCTTTAACCTCCTGTTTGGCCCAGTTTGCAAATTCCGCGGAAGATGAACAGGAATAGGGAGAACCAATGAGAGACTAGCTGGAGGTGTCTGGACGGGAAAATTTAACTCTCATTTCCCACCAGGAAGAGGAATTAACCAAAGGCTCAGCGTGCCATGCCGGAACCAGATTAGGGCCTGAAGCAATCCTGCGGTGTTGCGGCCAGCTCACAAGAAAGCGAGTTGAAGAAAGGAGCTCAGGGGCACTGTAATTCACAAACCTGCAGAGTTATAAATGACAGCTATCATCCAAAAATATACTGAAGTAAGGCTGCCAAGAGGACTTGAAAGCCGGGCAGAATTGCAGGAAACCGATTTCAGGAGGTAGACTGGAATTGCATTTAAAGCATAGGAAAAGAGGCAGAAGGTCGACAATGATGCACTTGGCCAAAAAGGGCGTATGCGTTTTTTCCTGAATATATTCAGGAAAAAACGCATACGCCCTTTTTGGCCAACCAAGCAAGCTTGCAAAGGAAATCTGCACTACAATGAAGTCTCACTTCCCCCCCCCCGTCAAAAGGGCCATCTGAAAAAAGTGTAAAATCCAAAAAGGCAGGACAGGCCATGGAGAACTGGGAGCCTTGTTATGCTGATGGGCGGGATGTAAATTGCCAACAGCCACTCGGGAGAAGTGTATGGTGTTTCCTGAAACATCTAAAAAACAAAGCAACAGAGCCTAGGGCACTTCCACTTATGGTCCTATAGCTTAGGGAAATTAAAATCAAAAAGACACAGCCACCCCAAAGTTTGGGATGGCTCTGTTTACAAGAAACTCGTTTACGGTACAAGTTCAATATCGCATAAAGCGAAAAATGGATAAAGAAGTTGTGGTACTTACGTACACTGCAATATCACTCAGCAATGACATCTATGTCATCAGGCCCATAGCAGCATAATGAGTGGATTCAGGTATGATGATTCTAACTGAAATAAGTCACACAGAAAAAGAAACATCATAAGATATCACTAATACACGGAATGTAAACTTGGCTACACAGGAACTGAATTTCAAAACAGAACATGGTCCCAAATTTAGAAAATCAACTTATGCTTGCTTAAGGGGAAAGGTGAGTTGGGGTGCTGCATAAAACCAGAGATTGAAATGAGCACAGATAAAGTTCCTTAAGCCAAATATGTAATAGACAAGAGCTACTCCTTGCTCAACGAAATGGACTCAAAACCCCATATTAAACGCCTAATAATGTACCTGACTAGTAAGTATCTTAAAACCTATGGATTGCTATGTCTCTGAAAGTGAATCAATCGTGAGTACAGGGGCAAAAACGCAGCAGTGATAGGATTGGAGAGTTTTGGTGAGCAAATGAAGACCCTTTGAAGTCATATTGCATGGTACCCATTCCACGGGTCTCAACTCTCCAGGTTTAAGGGATTCTTCCTTCAGCTAAAACATGCATGTGGAACCCAGAGTATGATCAACCGTGTGATCGGGAGACGTGTTGAAATATGTCTCAGTTCTCATCCCCTGGTACTCGGGTGCAACATTCCAGATGCTTTACTAACACTCTCCCGACTTGGAGAGTCAGTGCCTTTAACCTCCTGTTTGGCCCAGTTTGCAAATTCCGCAGAAGATGAACAGGAATAGGGAGAACCAATGAGAGACTAGCTGGAGGTGTCTGGACGGGAAAATTTAACTCTCATTTCCCACCAGGAAGAGGAATTAACCAAAGGCTCAGCGTGCCATGCCGGAACCAGATTAAGGAATGAAGCAATCCTGCGGTGTTGCGGCCAGCTCACAAGAAAGCGAGTTGAAGAAAGGAGCTCAGGGGCACTGTAATTCACAAACCTGCAGAGTTATAAATGACAGCTATCATCCAAAAATATACTGAAGTAAGGCTGCCAAGAGGACTTGAAAGCCGGGCAGAATTGCAGGAAACCGATTTCAGGAGGTAGACTGGAATTGCATTTAAAGCATAGGAAAAGAGGCAGAAGGTCGACAATGATGCACTTGGCCAAAAAGGGCGTATGCGTTTTTTCCTGAATATATTCAGGAAAAAACGCATACGCCCTTTTTGGCCAACCAAGCAAGCTTGCAAAGGAAATCTGCACTACAATGAAGTCTCACTTCCCCCCCCATCAAAAGGGCCATCTGAAAAAAGTGTAAAATCCAGAAAGGCAGGACAGGCCATGGAGAACTGGGAGCCTTGTTTATGCTGATGGGCGGGATGTAAATTGCCAACAGCCACTCGGGAGAAGTGTATGGTGTTTCCTGAAACATCTAAAAAACAAAGCAACAGAGCCTAGGGCACTTCCACTTATGGTCCTGCAGCTTAGGGAAATTAAAATCAAAAAGACACAGCCACCCCAAAGTTTGGGATGGCTCTGTTTACAAGAAACTCGTTTAAGGTACAAGTTCAATATCGCATAAAGCGAAAAATGGATAAAGAAGTTGTGGTACTTACGTACAATGCAATATCACTCAGCAATGACATCTATGTCATCAGGCCCATAGCAGCATAATGAGTGGATTCAGGTATGATGATTCTAACTGAAATAAGTCACACAGAAAAAGAAACATCATAAGATATCACTAATACACGGAATGTAAACTTGGCTACACAGGAACTGAATTTCAAAACAGAACATGGTCCCAAATTTAGAAAATCAACTTATGCTTGCTTAAGGGGAAAGGTGAGTTGGGGTGCTGCATAAAACCAGAGATTGAAATGAGCACAGATAAAGTTCCTTAAGCCAAATATGTAATAGACAAGAGCTACTCCTTGCTCAACGAAATGGACTCAAAACCCCATATTAAACGCCTAATAATGTACCTGACTAGTAAGTATCTTAAAACCTATGGATTGCTATGTCTCTGAAAGTGAATCAATCGTGAGTACAGGGGCAAAAACGCAGCAGTGATAGGATTGGAGAGTTTTGGTGAGCAAATGAAGACCCTTTGAAGTCATATTGCATGGTACCCATTCCATGGGTCTCAACTCTCCAGGTTTAAGGGATTCTTCCTTCAGCTAAAACATGCATGTGGAACCCAGAGTATGATCAACCGTGTGATCGGGAGACGTGTTGAAATATGTCTCAGTTCTCGTCCCCTGGTACTCGGGTGCAACATTCCAGATGCTTTACTAACACTCTCCCGACTTGGAGAGTCAGTGCCTTTAACCTCCTGTTTGGCCCAGTTTGCAAATTCCGCGGAAGATGAACAGGAATAGGGAGAACCAATGAGAGACTAGCTGGAGGTGTCTGGACGGGAAAATTTAACTCTCATTTCCCACCAGGAAGAGGAATTAACCAAAGGCTCAGCGTGCCATGCCGGAACCAGATTAGGGCCTGAAGCAATCCTGCGGTGTTGCGGCCAGCTCACAAGAAAGCGAGTTGAAGAAAGGAGCTCAGGGGCACTGTAATTCACAAACCTGCAGAGTTATAAATGACAGCTATCATCCAAAAATATACTGAAGTAAGGCTGCCAAGAGGACTTGAAAGCCGGGCAGAATTGCAGGAAACCGATTTCAGGAGGTAGACTGGAATTGCATTTAAAGCATAGGAAAAGAGGCAGAAGGTCGACAATGATGCACTTGGCCAAAAAGGGCGTATGCGTTTTTTCCTGAATATATTCAGGAAAAAACGCATACGCCCTTTTTGGCCAACCAAGCAAGCTTGCAAAGGAAATCTGCACTACAATGAAGTCTCACTTCCCCCCCGTCAAAAGGGCCATCTGAAAAAAGTGTAAAATCCAGAAAGGCAGGACAGGCCATGGAGAACTGGGAGCCTTGTTATGCTGATGGGCGGGATGTAACTTGCCAACAGCCACTCGGGAGAAGTGTATGGTGTTTCCTGAAACATCTAAAAAACAAAGCAACAGAGCCTAGGGCACTTCCACTTATGGTCCTATAGCTTAGGGAAATTAAAATCAAAAAGACACAGCCACCCGAAAGTTTGGGATGGCTCTGTTTACAAGAAACTCGTTTACGGTACAAGTTCAATATCGCATAAAGCGAAAAATGGATAAAGAAGTTGTGGTACTTACGTACAATGCAATATCACTCAGCAATGACATCTATGTCATCAGGCCCATAGCAGCATGATGAGTGGATTCAGGTATGATGATTCTAACTGAAATAAGTCACACAGAAAAAGAAACATCATAAGATATCACTAATACACGGAATGTAAACTTGGCTACACAGGAACTGAATTTCAAAACAGAACATGGTCCCAAATTTAGAAAACCAACTTATGCTTGCTTAAGGGGAAAGGTGAGTTGGGGTGCTGCATAAAACCAGAGATTGAAATGAGCACAGATAAAGTTCCTTAAGCCAAATATGTAATAGACAAGAGCTACTCCTTGCTCAACGAAATGGACTCAAAACCCCATATTAAACGCCTAATAATGTACCTGACTAGTAAGTATCTTAAAAACCTATGGATTGCTATGTCTCTGAAAGTGAATCAATCGTGAGTACAGGGGCAAAAACGCAGCAGTGATAGGATTGGAGAGTTTTGGTGAGCAAATGAAGACCCTTTGAAGTCATATTGCATGGTACCCATTCCACGGGTCTCAACTCTCCAGGTTTAAGGGATTCTTCCTTCAGCTAAAACATGCATGTGGAACCCAGAGTATGATCAACCGTGTGATCGGGAGACGTGTTGAAATATGTCTCAGTTCTCGTCCCCTGGTACTCGGGTGCAACATTCCAGATGCTTTACTAACACTCTCCCGACTTGGAGAGTCAGTGCCTTTAACCTCCTGTTTGGCCCAGTTTGCAAATTCCGCGGAAGATGAACAGGAATAGGGAGAACCAATGAGAGACTAGCTGGAGGTGTCTGGACGGGAAAATTTAACTCTCATTTCCCACCAGGAAGAGGAATTAACCAAAGGCTCAGCGTGCCATGCCGGAACCAGATTAGGGCCTGAAGCAATCCTGCGGTGTTGCGGCCAGCTCACAAGAAAGCGAGTTGAAGAAAGGAGCTCAGGGGCACTGTAATTCACAAACCTGCAGAGTTATAAATGACAGCTATCATCCAAAAATATACTGAAGTAAGGCTGCCAAGAGGACTTGAAAGCCGGGCAGAATTGCAGGAAACCGATTTCAGGAGGTAGACTGGAATTGCATTTAAAGCATAGGAAAAGAGGCAGAAGGTCGACAATGATGCACTTGGCCAAAAAGGGCGTATGCGTTTTTTCCTGAATATATTCAGGAAAAAACGCATACGCCCTTTTTGGCCAACCAAGCAAGCTTGCAAAGGAAATCTGCACTACAATGAAGTCTCACTTCCCCCCCCATCAAAAGGGCCATCTGAAAAAAGTGTAAAATCCAGAAAGGCAGGACAGGCCATGGAGAACTGGGAGCCTTGTTATGCTGATGGGCGGGATGTAACTTGCCAACAGCCACTCGGGAGAAGTGTATGGTGTTTCCTGAAACATCTAAAAAACAAAGCAACAGAGCCTAGGGCACTTCCACTTATGGTCCTATAGCTTAGGGAAATTAAAATCAAAAAGACACAGCCACCCCAAAGTTTGGGATGGCTCTGTTTACAAGAAACTCGTTTACGGTACAAGTTCAATATCGCATAAAGCGAAAAATGGATAAAGAAGTTGTGGTACTTACGTACAATGCAATATCACTCAGCAATGACATCTATGTCATCAGGCCCATAGCAGCATAATGAGTGGATTCAGGTATGATGATTCTAACTGAAATAAGTCACACAGAAAAAGAAACATCATAAGATATCACTAATACACGGAATGTAAACTTGGCTACACAGGAACTGAATTTCAAAACAGAACATGGTCCCAAATTTAGAAAACCAACTTATGCTTGCTTAAGGGGAAAGGTGAGTTGGGGTGCTGCATAAAACCAGAGATTGAAATGAGCACAGATAAAGTTCCTTAAGCCAAATATGTAATAGACAAGAGCTACTCCTTGCTCAACGAAATGGACTCAAAACCCCATATTAAACGCCTAATAATGTACCTGACTAGTAAGTATCTTAAAACCTATGGATTGCTATGTCTCTGAAAGTGAATCAATCGTGAGTACAGGGGCAAAAACGCAGCAGTGATAGGATTGGAGAGTTTTGGTGAGCAAATGAAGACCCTTTGAAGTCATATTGCATGGTACCCATTCCACGGGTCTCAACTCTCCAGGTTTAAGGGATTCTTCCTTCAGCTAAAACATGCATGTGGAACCCAGAGTATGATCAACCGTGTGATCGGGAGACGTGTTGAAATATGTCTCAGTTCTCGTCCCCTGGTACTCGGGTGCAACATTCCAGATGCTTTACTAACACTCTCCCGACTTGGAGAGTCAGTGCCTTTAACCTCCTCTTTGGCCCAGTTTGCAAATTCCACGGAAGATGAACAGGAATAGGGAGAACCAATGAGAGACTAGCTGGAGGTGTCTGGACGGGAAAATTTAACTCTCATTTCCCACCAGGAAGAGGAATTAACCAAAGGCTCAGTGTGCCATGCCGGAACCAGATTAGGGCCTGAAGCAATCCTGCGGTGTTGCGGCCAGCTCACAAGAAAGCGAGTTGAAGAAAGGAGCTCAGGGGCACTGTAATTCACAAACCTGCAGAGTTATAAATGACAGCTATCATCCAAAAATATACTGAAGTAAGGCTGCCAAGAGGACTTGAAAGCCGGGCAGAATTGCAGGAAACCGATTTCAGGAGGTAGACTGGAATTGCATTTAAAGCATAGGAAAAGAGGCAGAAGGTCGACAATGATGCACTTGGCCAAAAAGGGCGTATGCGTTTTTTCCTGAATATATTCAGGAAAAAACGCATACGCCCTTTTTGGCCAACCAAGCAAGCTTGCAAAGGAAATCTGCACTACAATGAAGTCTCACTTCCCCCCCGTCAAAAGGGCCATCTGAAAAAAGTGTAAAATCTAGAAAGGCAGGACAGGCTATGGAGAACTGGGAGCCTTGTTATGCTGATGGGCGGGATGTAAATTGCCAACAGCCAGTCGGGAGAAGTGTATGGTGTTTCCTGAAACATCTAAAAAACAAAGCAACAGAGCCTAGGGCACTTCCACTTATGGTCCTATAGCTTAGGGAAATTAAAATCAAAAAGACACAGCCACCCCAAAGTTTGGGATGGCTCTGTTTACAAGAAACTCGTTTACGGTACAAGTTCAATATCGCATAAAGCGAAAAATGGATAAAGAAGTTGTGGTACTTACGTACAATGCAATATCACTCAGCAATGACATCTATGTCATCAGGCCCATAGCAGCATAATGAGTGGATTCAGGTATGATGATTCTAACTGAAATAAGTCACACAGAAAAAGAAACATCATAAGATATCACTAATACACGGAATGTAATCTTGGCTACACAGGAACTGAATTTCAAAACAGAACATGGTCCCAAATTTAGAAAATCAACTTATGCTTGCTTAAGGGGAAAGGTGAGTTGGGGTGCTGCATAAAACCAGAGATTGAAATGAGCACAGATAAAGTTCCTTAAGCCAAATATGTAATAGACAAGAGCTACTCCTTGCTCAACGAAATGGACTCAAAACCCCATATTAAACGCCTAATAATGTACCTGACTAGTAAGTATCTTAAAACCTATGGATTGCTATGTCTCTGAAAGTGAATCAATCGTGAGTACAGGGGCAAAAACGCAGCAGTGATAGGATTGGAGAGTTTTGGTGAGCAAATGAAGACCCTTTGAAGTCATATTGCATGGTACCCATTCCACGGGTCTCAACTCTCCAGGTTTAAGGGATTCTTCCTTCAGCTAAAACATGCATGTGGAACCCAGAGTATGATCAACCGTGTGATCGGGAGACGTGTTGAAATATGTCTCAGTTCTCGTCCCCTGGTACTCGGGTGCAACATTCCAGATGCTTTACTAACACTCTCCCGACTTGGAGAGTCAGTGCCTTTAACCTCCTGTTTGGCCCAGTTTGCAAATTCCGCGGAAGATGAACAGGAATAGGGAGAACCAATGAGAGACTAGCTGGAGGTGTCTGGACGGGAAAATTTAACTCTCATTTCCCACCAGGAAGAGGAATTAACCAAAGGCTCAGCGTGCCATGCCGGAACCAGATTAGGGCCTGAAGCAATCCTGCGGTGTTGCGGCCAGCTCACAAGAAAGCGAGTTGAAGAAAGGAGCTCAGGGGCACTGTAATTCACAAACCTGCAGAGTTATAAATGACAGCTATCATCCAAAAATATACTGAAGTAAGGCTGCCAAGAGGACTTGAAAGCCAGGCAGAATTGCAGGAAACCGATTTCAGGAGGTAGACTGGAATTGCATTTAAAGCATAGGAAAAGAGGCAGAAGGTCGACAATGATGCACTTGGCCAAAAAGGGCGTATGCGTTTTTTCCTGAATATATTCAGGAAAAAACGCATACGCCCTTTTTGGCCAACCAAGCAAGCTTGCAAAGGAAATCTGCACTACAATGAAGTCTCACTTCCCCCCCCATCAAAAGGGCCATCTGAAAAAAGTGTAAAATCCAGAAAGGCAGGACAGGCCATGGAGAACTGGGAGCCTTGTTATGCTGATGGGCGGGATGTAAATTGCCAACAGCCACTGGGGAGAAGTGTATGGTGTTTCCTGAAACATCTAAAAAACAAAGCAACAGAGCCTAGGGCACTTCCACTTATGGTCCTATAGCTTAGGGAAATTAAAATCAAAAAGACACAGCCACCCCAAAGTTTGGGATGGCTCTGTTTACAAGAAACTCGTTTACGGTACAAGTTCAATATCGCATAAAGCGAAAAATGGATAAAGAAGTTGTGGTACTTACGTACAATGCAATATCACTCAGCAATGACATCTATGTCATCAGGCCCATAGCAGCATGATGAGTGGATTCAGGTATGATGATTCTAACTGAAATAAGTCACACAGAAAAAGAAACATCATAAGATATCACTAATACACGGAATGTAAACTTGGCTACACAGGAACTGAATTTCAAAACAGAACATGGTCCCAAATTTAGAAAACCAACTTATGCTTGCTTAAGGGGAAAGGTGAGTTGGGGTGCTGCATAAAACCAGAGATTGAAATGAGCACAGATAAAGTTCCTTAAGCCAAATATGTAATAGACAAGAGCTACTCCTTGCTCAACGAAATGGACTCAAAACCCCATATTAAACGCCTAATAATGTACCTGACTAGTAAGTATCTTAAAACCTATGGATTGCTATGTCTCTGAAAGTGAATCAATCGTGAGTACAGGGGCAAAAACGCAGCAGTGATAGGATTGGAGAGTTTTGGTGAGCAAATGAAGACCCTTTGAAGTCATATTGCATGGTACCCATTCCACGGGTCTCAACTCTCCAGGTTTAAGGGATTCTTCCTTCAGCTAAAACATGCATGTGGAACCCAGAGTATGATCAACCGTGTGATCGGGAGACGTGTTGAAATATGTCTCAGTTCTCGTCCCCTGGTACTCGGGTGCAACATTCCAGATGCTTTACTAACACTCTCCCGACTTGGAGAGTCAGTGCCTTTAACCTCCTCTTTGGCCCAGTTTGCAAATTCCACGGAAGATGAACAGGAATAGGGAGAACCAATGAGAGACTAGCTGGAGGTGTCTGGACGGGAAAATTTAACTCTCATTTCCCACCAGGAAGAGGAATTAACCAAAGGCTCAGTGTGCCATGCCGGAACCAGATTAGGGCCTGAAGCAATCCTGCGGTGTTGCGGCCAGCTCACAAGAAAGCGAGTTGAAGAAAGGAGCTCAGGGGCACTGTAATTCACAAACCTGCAGAGTTATAAATGACAGCTATCATCCAAAAATATACTGAAGTAAGGCTGCCAAGAGGACTTGAAAGCCGGGCAGAATTGCAGGAAACCGATTTCAGGAGGTAGACTGGAATTGCATTTAAAGCATAGGAAAAGAGGCAGAAGGTCGACAATGATGCACTTGGCCAAAAAGGGCGTATGCGTTTTTTCCTGAATATATTCAGGAAAAAACGCATACGCCCTTTTTGGCCAACCAAGCAAGCTTGCAAAGGAAATCTGCACTACAATGAAGTCTCACTTCCCCCCCGTCAAAAGGGCCATCTGAAAAAAGTGTAAAATCCAGAAAGGCAGGACAGGCCATGGAGAACTGGGAGCCTTGTTATGCTGATGGGCGGGATGTAAATTGCCAACAGCCACTCGGGAGAAGTGTATGGTGTTTCCTGAAACATCTAAAAAACAAAGCAACAGAGCCTAGGGCACTTCCACTTATGGTCCTATAGCTTAGGGAAATTAAAATCAAAAAGACACAGCCACCCCAAAGTTTGGGATGGCTCTGTTTACAAGAAACTCGTTTACGGTACAAGTTCAATATCGCATAAAGCGAAAAATGGATAAAGAAGTTGTGGTACTTACGTACAATGCAATATCACTCAGCAATGACATCTATGTCATCAGGCCCATAGCAGCATAATGAGTGGATTCAGGTATGATGATTCTAACTGAAATAAGTCACACAGAAAAAGAAACATCATAAGATATCACTAATACACGGAATGTAAACTTGGCTACACAGGAACTGAATTTCAAAACAGAACATGGTCCCAAATTTAGAAAATCAACTTATGCTTGCTTAAGGGGAAAGGTGAGTTGGGGTGCTGCATAAAACCAGAGATTGAAATGAGCACAGATAAAGTTCCTTAAGCCAAATATGTAATAGACAAGAGCTACTCCTTGCTCAACGAAATGGACTCAAAACCCCATATTAAACGCCTAATAATGTACCTGACTAGTAAGTATCTTAAAACCTATGGATTGCTATGTCTCTGAAAGTGAATCAATCGTGAGTACAGGGGCAAAAACGCAGCAGTGATAGGATTGGAGAGTTTTGGTGAGCAAATGAAGACCCTTTGAAGTCATATTGCATGGTACCCATTCCACGGGTCTCAACTCTCCAGGTTTAAGGGATTCTTCCTTCAGCTAAAACATGCATGTGGAACCCAGAGTATGATCAACCGTGTGATCGGGAGACGTGTTGAAATATGTCTCAGTTCTCGTCCCCTGGTACTCGGGTGCAACATTCCAGATGCTTTACTAACACTCTCCCGACTTGGAGAGTCAGTGCCTTTAACCTCCTGTTTGGCCCAGTTTGCAAATTCCGCGGAAGATGAACAGGAATAGGGAGAACCAATGAGAGACTAGCTGGAGGTGTCTGGACGGGAAAATTTAACTCTCATTTCCCACCAGGAAGAGGAATTAACCAAAGGCTCAGCGTGCCATGCCGGAACCAGATTAGGGCCTGAAGCAATCCTGCGGTGTTGCGGCCAGCTCACAAGAAAGCGAGTTGAAGAAAGGAGCTCAGGGGCACTGTAATTCACAAACCTGCAGAGTTATAAATGACAGCTATCATCCAAAAATATACTGAAGTAAGGCTGCCAAGAGGACTTGAAAGCCGGGCAGAATTGCAGGAAACCGATTTCAGGAGGTAGACTGGAATTGCATTTAAAGCATAGGAAAAGAGGCAGAAGGTCGACAATGATGCACTTGGCCAAAAAGGGCGTATGCGTTTTTTCCTGAATATATTCAGGAAAAAACGCATACGCCCTTTTTGGCCAACCAAGCAAGCTTGCAAAGGAAATCTGCACTACAATGAAGTCTCACTTCCCCCCCCATCAAAAGGGCCATCTGAAAAAAGTGTAAAATCCAGAAAGGCAGGACAGGCCATGGAGAACTGGGAGCCTTGTTATGCTGATGGGCGGGATGTAAATTGCCAACAGCCACTGGGGAGAAGTGTATGGTGTTTCCTGAAACATCTAAAAAACAAAGCAACAGAGCCTAGGGCACTTCCACTTATGGTCCTATAGCTTAGGGAAATTAAAATCAAAAAGACACAGCCACCCCAAAGTTTGGGATGGCTCTGTTTACAAGAAACTCGTTTACGGTACAAGTTCAATATCGCATAAAGCGAAAAATGGATAAAGAAGTTGTGGTACTTACGTACAATGCAATATCACTCAGCAATGACATCTATGTCATCAGGCCCATAGCAGCATGATGAGTGGATTCAGGTATGATGATTCTAACTGAAATAAGTCACACAGAAAAAGAAACATCATAAGATATCACTAATACACGGAATGTAAACTTGGCTACACAGGAACTGAATTTCAAAACAGAACATGGTCCCAAATTTAGAAAACCAACTTATGCTTGCTTAAGGGGAAAGGTGAGTTGGGGTGCTGCATAAAACCAGAGATTGAAATGAGCACAGATAAAGTTCCTTAAGCCAAATATGTAATAGACAAGAGCTACTCCTTGCTCAACGAAATGGACTCAAAACCCCATATTAAACGCCTAATAATGTACCTGACTAGTAAGTATCTTAAAACCTATGGATTGCTATGTCTCTGAAAGTGAATCAATCGTGAGTACAGGGGCAAAAACGCAGCAGTGATAGGATTGGAGAGTTTTGGTGAGCAAATGAAGACCCTTTGAAGTCATATTGCATGGTACCCATTCCACGGGTCTCAACTCTCCAGGTTTAAGGGATTCTTCCTTCAGCTAAAACATGCATGTGGAACCCAGAGTATGATCAACCGTGTGATCGGGAGACGTGTTGAAATATGTCTCAGTTCTCGTCCCCTGGTACTCGGGTGCAACATTCCAGATGCTTTACTAACACTCTTCCGACTTGGAGAGTCAGTGCCTCTAACCTCCTGTTTGGCCCAGTTTGCAAATTCCGCGGAAGATGAACAGGAATAGGGAGAACCAATGAGAGACTAGCTGGAGGTGTCTGGACGGGAAAATTTAACTCTCATTTCCCACCAGGAAGAGGAATTAACCAAAGGCTCAGCGTGCCATGCCGGAACCAGATTAGGGCCTGAAGCAATCCTGCGGTGTTGCGGCCAGCTCACAAGAAAGCGAGTTGAAGAAAGGAGCTCAGGGGCACTGTAATTCACAAACCTGCAGAGTTATAAATGACAGCTATCATCCAAAAATATACTGAAGTAAGGCTGCCAAGAGGACTTGAAAGCCGGGCAGAATTGCAGGAAACCGATTTCAGGAGGTAGACTGGAATTGCATTTAAAGCATAGGAAAAGAGGCAGAAGGTCGACAATGATGCACTTGGCCAAAAAGGGCGTATGCGTTTTTTCCTGAATATATTCAGGAAAAAACGCATACGCCCTTTTTGGCCAACCAAGCAAGCTTGCAAAGGAAATCTGCACTACAATGAAGTCTCACTTCCCCCCCCATCAAAAGGGCCATCTGAAAAAAGTGTAAAATCCAGAAAGGCAGGACAGGCCATGGAGAACTGGGAGCCTTGTTATGCTGATGGGCGGGATGTAAATTGCCAACAGCCACTGGGGAGAAGTGTATGGTGTTTCCTGAAACATCTAAAAAACAAAGCAACAGAGCCTAGGGCACTTCCACTTATGGTCCTATAGCTTAGGGAAATTAAAATCAAAAAGACACAGCCACCCCAAAGTTTGGGATGGCTCTGTTTACAAGAAACTCGTTTACGGTACAAGTTCAATATCGCATAAAGCGAAAAATGGATAAAGAAGTTGTGGTACTTACGTACAATGCAATATCACTCAGCAATGACATCTATGTCATCAGGCCCATAGCAGCATGATGAGTGGATTCAGGTATGATGATTCTAACTGAAATAAGTCACACAGAAAAAGAAACATCATAAGATATCACTAATACACGGAATGTAAACTTGGCTACACAGGAACTGAATTTCAAAACAGAACATGGTCCCAAATTTAGAAAACCAACTTATGCTTGCTTAAGGGGAAAGGTGAGTTGGGGTGCTGCATAAAACCAGAGATTGAAATGAGCACAGATAAAGTTCCTTAAGCCAAATATGTAATAGACAAGAGCTACTCCTTGCTCAACGAAATGGACTCAAAACCCCATATTAAACGCCTAATAATGTACCTGACTAGTAAGTATCTTAAAACCTATGGATTGCTATGTCTCTGAAAGTGAATCAATCGTGAGTACAGGGGCAAAAACGCAGCAGTGATAGGATTGGAGAGTTTTGGTGAGCAAATGAAGACCCTTTGAAGTCATATTGCATGGTACCCATTCCACGGGTCTCAACTCTCCAGGTTTAAGGGATTCTTCCTTCAGCTAAAACATGCATGTGGAACCCAGAGTATGATCAACCGTGTGATCGGGAGACGTGTTGAAATATGTCTCAGTTCTCGTCCCCTGGTACTCGGGTGCAACATTCCAGATGCTTTACTAACACTCTTCCGACTTGGAGAGTCAGTGCCTCTAACCTCCTGTTTGGC
This sequence comes from Orcinus orca, assembly GCF_937001465.1. Taxonomy (NCBI): domain Eukaryota; kingdom Metazoa; phylum Chordata; class Mammalia; order Artiodactyla; family Delphinidae; genus Orcinus; species Orcinus orca. The sequence continues at coordinate 221,864 of NW_026044095.1, read as the reverse complement.
CCAGTTTGCAAATTCCGCGGAAGATGAACAGGAATAGGGAGAACCAATGAGAGACTAGCTGGAGGTGTCTGGACGGGAAAATTTAACTCTCATTTCCCACCAGGAAGAGGAATTAACCAAAGGCTCAGCGTGCCATGCCGGAACCAGATTAGGGCCTGAAGCAATCCTGCGGTGTTGCGGCCAGCTCACAAGAAAGCGAGTTGAAGAAAGGAGCTCAGGGGCACTGTAATTCACAAACCTGCAGAGTTATAAATGACAGCTATCATCCAAAAATATACTGAAGTAAGGCTGCCAAGAGGACTTGAAAGCCGGGCAGAATTGCAGGAAACCGATTTCAGGAGGTAGACTGGAATTGCATTTAAAGCATAGGAAAAGAGGCAGAAGGTCGACAATGATGCACTTGGCCAAAAAGGGCGTATGCGTTTTTTCCTGAATATATTCAGGAAAAAACGCATACGCCCTTTTTGGCCAACCAAGCAAGCTTGCAAAGGAAATCTGCACTACAATGAAGTCTCACTTCCCCCCCCATCAAAAGGGCCATCTGAAAAAAGTGTAAAATCCAGAAAGGCAGGACAGGCCATGGAGAACTGGGAGCCTTGTTATGCTGATGGGCGGGATGTAAATTGCCAACAGCCACTGGGGAGAAGTGTATGGTGTTTCCTGAAACATCTAAAAAACAAAGCAACAGAGCCTAGGGCACTTCCACTTATGGTCCTATAGCTTAGGGAAATTAAAATCAAAAAGACACAGCCACCCCAAAGTTTGGGATGGCTCTGTTTACAAGAAACTCGTTTACGGTACAAGTTCAATATCGCATAAAGCGAAAAATGGATAAAGAAGTTGTGGTACTTACGTACAATGCAATATCACTCAGCAATGACATCTATGTCATCAGGCCCATAGCAGCATGATGAGTGGATTCAGGTATGATGATTCTAACTGAAATAAGTCACACAGAAAAAGAAACATCATAAGATATCACTAATACACGGAATGTAAACTTGGCTACACAGGAACTGAATTTCAAAACAGAACATGGTCCCAAATTTAGAAAACCAACTTATGCTTGCTTAAGGGGAAAGGTGAGTTGGGGTGCTGCATAAAACCAGAGATTGAAATGAGCACAGATAAAGTTCCTTAAGCCAAATATGTAATAGACAAGAGCTACTCCTTGCTCAACGAAATGGACTCAAAACCCCATATTAAACGCCTAATAATGTACCTGACTAGTAAGTATCTTAAAACCTATGGATTGCTATGTCTCTGAAAGTGAATCAATCGTGAGTACAGGGGCAAAAACGCAGCAGTGATAGGATTGGAGAGTTTTGGTGAGCAAATGAAGACCCTTTGAAGTCATATTGCATGGTACCCATTCCACGGGTCTCAACTCTCCAGGTTTAAGGGATTCTTCCTTCAGCTAAAACATGCATGTGGAACCCAGAGTATGATCAACCGTGTGATCGGGAGACGTGTTGAAATATGTCTCAGTTCTCGTCCCCTGGTACTCGGGTGCAACATTCCAGATGCTTTACTAACACTCTTCCGACTTGGAGAGTCAGTGCCTCTAACCTCCTGTTTGGCCCAGTTTGCAAATTCCGCGGAAGATGAACAGGAATAGGGAGAACCAATGAGAGACTAGCTGGAGGTGTCTGGACGGGAAAATTTAACTCTCATTTCCCACCAGGAAGAGAAATTAACCAAAGGCTCAGCGTGCCATGCCGGAACCAGATTAGGGCCTGAAGCAATCCTGCGGTGTTGCGGCCAGCTCACAAGAAAGCGAGTTGAAGAAAGGAGCTCAGGGGCACTGTAATTCACAAACCTGCAGAGTTATAAATGACAGCTATCATCCAAAAATATACTGAAGTAAGGCTGCCAAGAGGACTTGAAAGCCGGGCAGAATTGCAGGAAACCGATTTCAGGAGGTAGACTGGAATTGCATTTAAAGCATAGGAAAAGAGGCAGAAGGTCGACAATGATGCACTTGGCCAAAAAGGGCGTATGCGTTTTTTCCTGAATATATTCAGGAAAAAACACATACGCCCTTTTTGGCCAACCAAGCAAGCTTGCAAAGGAAATCTGCACTACAATGAAGTCTCACTTCCCCCCCGTCAAAAGGGCCATCTGAAAAAAGTGTAAAATCCAGAAAGGCAGGACAGGCCATGGAGAACTGGGAGCCTTGTTATGCTGATGGGCGGGATGTAAATTGCCAACAGCCACTCGGGAGAAGTGTATGGTGTTTCCTGAAACATCTAAAAAACAAAGCAACAGAGCCTAGGGCACTTCCACTTATGGTCCTATAGCTTAGGGAAATTAAAATAAAAAAGACACAGCCACCCCAAAGTTTGGGATGGCTCTGTTTACAAGAAACTCGTTTACGGTACAAGTTCAATATCGCATAAAGCGAAAAATGGATAAAGAAGTTGTGGTACTTACGTACAATGCAATATCACTCAGCAATGACATCTATGTCATCAGGCCCATAGCAGCATGATGAGTGGATTCAGGTATGATGATTCTAACTGAAATAAGTCACACAGAAAAAGAAACATCATAAGATATCACTAATACACGGAATGTAAACTTGGCTACACAGGAACTGAATTTCAAAACAGAACATGGTCCCAAATTTAGAAAACCAACTTATGCTTGCTTAAGGGGAAAGGTGAGTTGGGGTGCTGCATAAAACCAGAGATTGAAATGAGCACAGATAAAGTTCCTTAAGCCAAATATGTAATAGACAAGAGCTACTCCTTGCTCAACGAAATGGACTCAAAACCCCATATTAAACACCTAATAATGTACCTGAGTAGTAAGTATCTTAAAACCTATGGATTGCTATGTCTCTGAAAGTGAATCAATCGTGAGTACAGGGGCAAAAACGCAGCAGTGATAGGATTGGAGAGTTTTGGTGAGCAAATGAAGACCCTTTGAAGTCATATTGCATGGTACCCATTCCACGGGTCTCAACTCTCCAGGTTTAAGGGATTCTTCCTTCAGCTAAAACATGCATGTGGAACCCAGAGTATGATCAACCGTGTGATCGGGAGACGTGTTGAAATATGTCTCAGTTCTCGTCCCCTGGTACTCGGGTGCAACATTCCAGATGCTTTACTAACACTCTCCCGACTTGGAGAGTCAGTGCCTTTAACCTCCTCTTTGGCCCAGTTTGCAAATTCCACGGAAGATGAACAGGAATAGGGAGAACCAATGAGAGACTAGCTGGAGGTGTCTGGACGGGAAAATTTAACTCTCATTTCCCACCAGGAAGAGGAATTAACCAAAGGCTCAGTGTGCCATGCCGGAACCAGATTAGGGCCTGAAGCAATCCTGCGGTGTTGCGGCCAGCTCACAAGAAAGCGAGTTGAAGAAAGGAGCTCAGGGGCACTGTAATTCACAAACCTGCAGAGTTATAAATGACAGCTATCATCCAAAAATATACTGAAGTAAGGCTGCCAAGAGGACTTGAAAGCCGGGCAGAATTGCAGGAAACCGATTTCAGGAGGTAGACTGGAATTGCATTTAAAGCATAGGAAAAGAGGCAGAAGGTCGACAATGATGCACTTGGCCAAAAAGGGCGTATGCGTTTTTTCCTGAATATATTCAGGAAAAAACGCATACGCCCTTTTTGGCCAACCAAGCAAGCTTGCAAAGGAAATCTGCACTACAATGAAGTCTCACTTCCCCCCCGTCAAAAGGGCCATCTGAAAAAAGTGTAAAATCCAGAAAGGCAGGACAGGCTATGGAGAACTGGGAGCCTTGTTATGCTGATGGGCGGGATGTAAATTGCCAACAGCCAGTCGGGAGAAGTGTATGGTGTTTCCTGAAACATCTAAAAAACAAAGCAACAGAGCCTAGGGCACTTCCACTTATGGTCCTATAGCTTAGGGAAATTAAAATCAAAAAGACACAGCCACCCCAAAGTTTGGGATGGCTCTGTTTACAAGAAACTCGTTTACGGTACAAGTTCAATATCGCATAAAGCGAAAAATGGATAAAGAAGTTGTGGTACTTACGTACAATGCAATATCACTCAGCAATGACATCTATGTCATCAGGCCCATAGCAGCATAATGAGTGGATTCAGGTATGATGATTCTAACTGAAATAAGTCACACAGAAAAAGAAACATCATAAGATATCACTAATACACGGAATGTAAACTTGGCTACACAGGAACTGAATTTCAAAACAGAACATGGTCCCAAATTTAGAAAACCAACTTATGCTTGCTTAAGGGGAAAGGTGAGTTGGGGTGCTGCATAAAACCAGAGATTGAAATGAGCACAGATAAAGTTCCTTAAGCCAAATATGTAATAGACAAGAGCTACTCCTTGCTCAACGAAATGGACTCAAAACCCCATATTAAACGCCTAATAATGTACCTGACTAGTAAGTATCTTAAAACCTATGGATTGCTATGTCTCTGAAAGTGAATCAATCGTGAGTACAGGGGCAAAAACGCAGCAGTGATAGGATTGGAGAGTTTTGGTGAGCAAATGAAGACCCTTTGAAGTCATATTGCATGGTACCCATTCCACGGGTCTCAACTCTCCAGGTTTAAGGGATTCTTCCTTCAGCTAAAACATGCATGTGGAACCCAGAGTATGATCAACCGTGTGATCGGGAGACGTGTTGAAATATGTCTCAGTTCTCGTCCCCTGGTACTCGGGTGCAACATTCCAGATGCTTTACTAACACTCTTCCGACTTGGAGAGTCAGTGCCTCTAACCTCCTGTTTGGCCCAGTTTGCAAATTCCGCGGAAGATGAACAGGAATAGGGAGAACCAATGAGAGACTAGCTGGAGGTGTCTGGACGGGAAAATTTAACTCTCATTTCCCACCAGGAAGAGGAATTAACCAAAGGCTCAGCGTGCCATGCCGGAACCAGATTAGGGCCTGAAGCAATCCTGCGGTGTTGCGGCCAGCTCACAAGAAAGCGAGTTGAAGAAAGGAGCTCAGGGGCACTGTAATTCACAAACCTGCAGAGTTATAAATGACAGCTATCATCCAAAAATATACTGAAGTAAGGCTGCCAAGAGGACTTGAAAGCCGGGCAGAATTGCAGGAAACCGATTTCAGGAGGTAGACTGGAATTGCATTTAAAGCATAGGAAAAGAGGCAGAAGGTCGACAATGATGCACTTGGCCAAAAAGGGCGTATGCGTTTTTTCCTGAATATATTCAGGAAAAAACACATACGCCCTTTTTGGCCAACCAAGCAAGCTTGCAAAGGAAATCTGCACTACAATGAAGTCTCACTTCCCCCCCGTCAAAAGGGCCATCTGAAAAAAGTGTAAAATCCAGAAAGGCAGGACAGGCCATGGAGAACTGGGAGCCTTGTTATGCTGATGGGCGGGATGTAAATTGCCAACAGCCACTCGGGAGAAGTGTATGGTGTTTCCTGAAACATCTAAAAAACAAAGCAACAGAGCCTAGGGCACTTCCACTTATGGTCCTATAGCTTAGGGAAATTAAAATCAAAAAGACACAGCCACCCCAAAGTTTGGGATGGCTCTGTTTACAAGAAACTCGTTTACGGTACAAGTTCAATATCGCATAAAGCGAAAAATGGATAAAGAAGTTGTGGTACTTACGTACAATGCAATATCACTCAGCAATGACATCTATGTCATCAGGCCCATAGCAGCATGATGAGTGGATTCAGGTATGATGATTCTAACTGAAATAAGTCACACAGAAAAAGAAACATCATAAGATATCACTAATACACGGAATGTAAACTTGGCTACACAGGAACTGAATTTCAAAACAGAACATGGTCCCAAATTTAGAAAACCAACTTATGCTTGCTTAAGGGGAAAGGTGAGTTGGGGTGCTGCATAAAACCAGAGATTGAAATGAGCACAGATAAAGTTCCTTAAGCCAAATATGTAATAGACAAGAGCTACTCCTTGCTCAACGAAATGGACTCAAAACCCCATATTAAACGCCTAATAATATACCTGACTAGTAAGTATCTTAAAACCTATGGATTGCTATGTCTCTGAAAGTGAATCAATCGTGAGTACAGGGGCAAAAACGCAGCAGTGATAGGATTGGAGAGTTTTGGTGAGCAAATGAAGACCCTTTGAAGTCATATTGCATGGTACCCATTCCACGGGTCTCAACTCTCCAGGTTTAAGGGATTCTTCCTTCAGCTAAAACATGCATGTGGAACCCAGAGTATGATCAACCGTGTGATCGGGAGACGTGTTGAAATATGTCTCAGTTCTCGTCCCCTGGTACTCGGGTGCAACATTCCAGATGCTTTACTAACACTCTTCCGACTTGGAGAGTCAGTGCCTCTAACCTCCTGTTTGGCCCAGTTTGCAAATTCCGCGGAAGATGAACAGGAATAGGGAGAACCAATGAGAGACTAGCTGGAGGTGTCTGGACGGGAAAATTTAACTCTCATTTCCCACCAGGAAGAGGAATTAACCAAAGGCTCAGCGTGCCATGCCGGAACCAGATTAGGGCCTGAAGCAATCCTGCGGTGTTGCGGCCAGCTCACAAGAAAGCGAGTTGAAGAAAGGAGCTCAGGGGCACTGTAATTCACAAACCTGCAGAGTTATAAATGACAGCTATCATCCAAAAATATACTGAAGTAAGGCTGCCAAGAGGACTTGAAAGCCGGGCAGAATTGCAGGAAACCGATTTCAGGAGGTAGACTGGAATTGCATTTAAAGCATAGGAAAAGAGGCAGAAGGTCGACAATGATGCACTTGGCCAAAAAGGGCGTATGCGTTTTTTCCTGAATATATTCAGGAAAAAACACATACGCCCTTTTTGGCCAACCAAGCAAGCTTGCAAAGGAAATCTGCACTACAATGAAGTCTCACTTCCTCCCCGTCAAAAGGGCCATCTGAAAAAAGTGTAAAATCCAGAAAGGCAGGACAGGCCATGGAGAACTGGGAGCCTTGTTATGCTGATGGGCGGGATGTAAATTGCCAACAGCCACTCGGGAGAAGTGTATGGTGTTTCCTGAAACATCTAAAAAACAAAGCAACAGAGCCTAGGGCACTTCCACTTATGGTCCTATAGCTTAGGGAAATTAAAATCAAAAAGACACAGCCACCCCAAAGTTTGGGATGGCTCTGTTTACAAGAAACTCGTTTACGGTACAAGTTCAATATCGCATAAAGCGAAAAATGGATAAAGAAGTTGTGGTACTTACGTACAATGCAATATCACTCAGCAATGACATCTATGTCATCAGGCCCATAGCAGCATGATGAGTGGATTCAGGTATGATGATTCTAACTGAAATAAGTCACACAGAAAAAGAAACATCATAAGATATCACTAATACACGGAATGTAAACTTGGCTACACAGGAACTGAATTTCAAAACAGAACATGGTCCCAAATTTAGAAAACCAACTTATGCTTGCTTAAGGGGAAAGGTGAGTTGGGGTGCTGCATAAAACCAGAGATTGAAATGAGCACAGATAAAGTTCCTTAAGCCAAATATGTAATAGACAAGAGCTACTCCTTGCTCAACGAAATGGACTCAAAACCCCATATTAAACGCCTAATAATGTACCTGAGTAGTAAGTATCTTAAAACCTATGGATTGCTATGTCTCTGAAAGTGAATCAATCGTGAGTACAGGGGCAAAAACGCAGCAGTGATAGGATTGGAGAGTTTTGGTGAGCAAATGAAGACCCTTTGAAGTCATATTGCATGGTACCCATTCCACGGGTCTCAACTCTCCAGGTTTAAGGGATTCTTCCTTCAGCTAAAACATGCATGTGGAACCCAGAGTATGATCAACCATGTGATCGGGAGACGTGTTGAAATATGTCTCAGCTCTCGTCCCCTGGTACTCGGGTGCAACATTCCAGATGCTTTACTAACACTCTCCCGACTTGGAGAGTCAGTGCCTTTAACCTCCTGTTTGGCCCAGTTTGCAAATTCCGCGGAAGATGAACAGGAATAGGGAGAACCAATGAGAGACTAGCTGGAGGTGTCTGGACGGGAAAATTTAACTCTCATTTCCCACCAGGAAGAGGAATTAACCAAAGGCTCAGCGTGCCATGCCGGAACCAGATTAGGGCCTGAAGCAATCCTGCGGTGTTGCGGCCAGCTCACAAGAAAGCGAGTTGAAGAAAGGAGCTCAGGGGCACTGTAATTCACAAACCTGCAGAGTTATAAATGACAGCTATCATCCAAAAATATACTGAAGTAAGGCTGCCAAGAGGACTTGAAAGCCGGGCAGAATTGCAGGAAACCGATTTCAGGAGGTAGACTGGAATTGCATTTAAGGCATAGGAAAAGAGGCAGAAGGTCGACAATGATGCACTTGGCCAAAAAGGGCGTATGCGTTTTTTCCTGAATATATTCAGGAAAAAACGCATACGCCCTTTTTGGCCAACCAAGCAAGCTTGCAAAGGAAATCTGCACTACAATGAAGTCTCACTTCCCCCCCGTCAAAAGGGCCATCTGAAAAAAGTGTAAAATCCAGAAAGGCAGGACAGGCCATGGAGAACTGGGAGCCTTGTTATGCTGATGGGCGGGATGTAAATTGCCAACAGCCACTCGAGAGAAGTGTATGGTGTTTCCTGAAACATCTAAAAAACAAAGCAACAGAGCCTAGGGCACTTCCACTTATGGTCCTATAGCTTAGGGAAATTAAAATCAAAAAGACACAGCCACCCCAAAGTTTGGGATGGCTCTGTTTACAAGAAACTCGTTTACGGTACAAGTTCAATATCGCATAAAGCGAAAAATGGATAAAGAAGTTGTGGTACTTACGTACAATGCAATATCACTCAGCAATGACATCTATGTCATCAGGCCCATAGCAGCATGATGAGTGGATTCAGGTATGATGATTCTAACTGAAATAAGTCACACAGAAAAAGAAACATCATAAGATATCACTAATACACGGAATGTAAACTTGGCTACACAGGAACTGAATTTCAAAACAGAACATGGTCCCAAATTTAGAAAACCAACTTATGCTTGCTTAAGGGGAAAGGTGAGTTGGGGTGCTGCATAAAACCAGAGATTGAAATGAGCACAGATAAAGTTCCTTAAGCCAAATATGTAATAGACAAGAGCTACTCCTTGCTCAACGAAATGGACTCAAAACCCCATATTAAACGCCTAATAATGTACCTGACTAGTAAGTATCTTAAAACCTATGGATTGCTATGTCTCTGAAAGTGAATCAATCGTGAGTACAGGGGCAAAAACGCAGCAGTGATAGGATTGGAGAGTTTTGGTGAGCAAATGAAGACCCTTTGAAGTCATATTGCATGGTACCCATTCCACGGGTCTCAACTCTCCAGGTTTAAGGGATTCTTCCTTCAGCTAAAACATGCATGTGGAACCCAGAGTATGATCAACCGTGTGATCGGGAGACGTGTTGAAATATGTCTCAGTTCTCGTCCCCTGGTACTCGGGTGCAACATTCCAGATGCTTTACTAACACTCTCCCGACTTGGAGAGTCAGTGCCTTTAACCTCCTGTTTGGCCCAGTTTGCAAATTCCGCGGAAGATGAACAGGAATAGGGAGAACCAATGAGAGACTAGCTGGAGGTGTCTGGACGGGAAAATTTAACTCTCATTTCCCACCAGGAAGAGGAATTAACCAAAGGCTCAGCGTGCCATGCCGGAACCAGATTAGGGCCTGAAGCAATCCTGCGGTGTTGCGGCCAGCTCACAAGAAAGCGAGTTGAAGAAAGGAGCTCAGGGGCACTGTAATTCACAAACCTGCAGAGTTATAAATGACAGCTATCATCCAAAAATATACTGAAGTAAGGCTGCCAAGAGGACTTGAAAGCCGGGCAGAATTGCAGGAAACCGATTTCAGGAGGTAGACTGGAATTGCATTTAAAGCATAGGAAAAGAGGCAGAAGGTCGACAATGATGCACTTGGCCAAAAAGGGCGTATGCGTTTTTTCCTGAATATATTCAGGAAAAAACGCATACGCCCTTTTTGGCCAACCAAGCAAGCTTGCAAAGGAAATCTGCACTACAATGAAGTCTCACTTCCCCCCCCATCAAAAGGGCCATCTGAAAAAAGTGTAAAATCCAGAAAGGCAGGACAGGCCATGGAGAACTGGGAGCCTTGTTATGCTGATGGGCGGGATGTAAATTGCCAACAGCCACTGGGGAGAAGTGTATGGTGTTTCCTGAAACATCTAAAAAACAAAGCAACAGAGCCTAGGGCACTTCCACTTATGGTCCTATAGCTTAGGGAAATTAAAATCAAAAAGACACAGCCACCCCAAAGTTTGGGATGGCTCTGTTTACAAGAAACTCGTTTACGGTACAAGTTCAATATCGCATAAAGCGAAAAATGGATAAAGAAGTTGTGGTACTTACGTACAATGCAATATCACTCAGCAATGACATCTATGTCATCAGGCCCATAGCAGCATGATGAGTGGATTCAGGTATGATGATTCTAACTGAAATAAGTCACACAGAAAAAGAAACATCATAAGATATCACTAATACACGGAATGTAAACTTGGCTACACAGGAACTGAATTTCAAAACAGAACATGGTCCCAAATTTAGAAAACCAACTTATGCTTGCTTAAGGGGAAAGGTGAGTTGGGGTGCTGCATAAAACCAGAGATTGAAATGAGCACAGATAAAGTTCCTTAAGCCAAATATGTAATAGACAAGAGCTACTCCTTGCTCAACGAAATGGACTCAAAACCCCATATTAAACGCCTAATAATGTACCTGACTAGTAAGTATCTTAAAACCTATGGATTGCTATGTCTCTGAAAGTGAATCAATCGTGAGTACAGGGGCAAAAACGCAGCAGTGATAGGATTGGAGAGTTTTGGTGAGCAAATGAAGACCCTTTGAAGTCATATTGCATGGTACCCATTCCACGGGTCTCAACTCTCCAGGTTTAAGGGATTCTTCCTTCAGCTAAAACATGCATGTGGAACCCAGAGTATGATCAACCGTGTGATCGGGAGACGTGTTGAAATATGTCTCAGTTCTCGTCCCCTGGTACTCGGGTGCAACATTCCAGATGCTTTACTAACACTCTTCCGACTTGGAGAGTCAGTGCCTCTAACCTCCTGTTTGGCCCAGTTTGCAAATTCCGCGGAAGATGAACAGGAATAGGGAGAACCAATGAGAGACTAGCTGGAGGTGTCTGGACGGGAAAATTTAACTCTCATTTCCCACCAGGAAGAGGAATTAACCAAAGGCTCAGCGTGCCATGCCGGAACCAGATTAGGGCCTGAAGCAATCCTGCGGTGTTGCGGCCAGCTCACAAGAAAGCGAGTTGAAGAAAGGAGCTCAGGGGCACTGTAATTCACAAACCTGCAGAGTTATAAATGACAGCTATCATCCAAAAATATACTGAAGTAAGGCTGCCAAGAGGACTTGAAAGCCGGGCAGAATTGCAGGAAACCGATTTCAGGAGGTAGACTGGAATTGCATTTAAAGCATAGCAAAAGAGGCAGAAGGTCGACAATGATGCACTTGGCCAAAAAGGGCGTATGCGTTTTTTCCTGAATATATTCAGGAAAAAACACATACGCCCTTTTTGGCCAACCAAGCAAGCTTGCAAAGGAAATCTGCACTACAATGAAGTCTCACTTACCCCCCGTCAAAAGGGCCATCTGAAAAAAGTGTAAAATCCAGAAAGGCAGGACAGGCCATGGAGAACTGGGAGCCTTGTTATGCTGATGGGCGGGATGTAAATTGCCAACAGCCACTCGGGAGAAGTGTATGGTGTTTCCTGAAACATCTAAAAAACAAAGCAACAGAGCCTAGGGCACTTCCACTTATGGTCCTATAGCTTAGGGAAATTAAAATCAAAAAGACACAGCCACCCCAAAGTTTGGGATGGCTCTGTTTACAAGAAACTCGTTTACGGTACAAGTTCAATATCGCATAAAGCGAAAAATGGATAAAGAAGTTGTGGTACTTACGTACAATGCAATATCACTCAGCAATGACATCTATGTCATCAGGCCCATAGCAGCATGATGAGTGGATTCAGGTATGATGATTCTAACTGAAATAAGTCACACAGAAAAAGAAACATCATAAGATATCACTAATACACGGAATGTAAACTTGGCTACACAGGAACTGAATTTCAAAACAGAACATGGTCCCAAATTTAGAAAACCAACTTATGCTTGCTTAAGGGGAAAGGTGAGTTGGGGTGCTGCATAAAACCAGAGATTGAAATGAGCACAGATAAAGTTCCTTAAGCCAAATATGTAATAGACAAGAGCTACTCCTTGCTCAACGAAATGGACTCAAAACCCCATATTAAACGCCTAATAATGTACCTGAGTAGTAAGTATCTTAAAACCTATGGATTGCTATGTCTCTGAAAGTGAATCAATCGTGAGTACAGGGGCAAAAACGCAGCAGTGATAGGATTGGAGAGTTTTGGTGAGCAAATGAAGACCCTTTGAAGTCATATTGCATGGTACCCATTCCACGGGTCTCAACTCTCCAGGTTTAAGGGATTCTTCCTTCAGCTAAAACATGCATGTGGAACCCAGAGTATGATCAACCATGTGATCGGGAGACGTGTTGAAATATGTCTCAGTTCTCGTCCCCTGGTACTCGGGTGCAACATTCCAGATGCTTTACTAACACTCTCCCGACTTGGAGAGTCAGTGCCTTTAACCTCCTGTTTGGCCCAGTTTGCAAATTCCGCGGAAGATGAACAGGAATAGGGAGAACCAATGAGAGACTAGCTGGAGGTGTCTGGACGGGAAAATTTAACTCTCATTTCCCACCAGGAAGAGGAATTAACCAAAGGCTCAGCGTGCCATGCCGGAACCAGATTAGGGCCTGAAGCAATCCTGCGGTGTTGCGGCCAGCTCACAAGAAAGCGAGTTGAAGAAAGGAGCTCAGGGGCACTGTAATTCACAAACCTGCAGAGTTATAAATGACAGCTATCATCCAAAAATATACTGAAGTAAGGCTGCCAAGAGGACTTGAAAGCCGGGCAGAATTGCAGGAAACCGATTTCAGGAGGTAGACTGGAATTGCATTTAAGGCATAGGAAAAGAGGCAGAAGGTCGACAATGATGCACTTGGCCAAAAAGGGCGTATGCGTTTTTTCCTGAATATATTCAGGAAAAAACGCATACGCCCTTTTTGGCCAACCAAGCAAGCTTGCAAAGGAAATCTGCACTACAATGAAGTCTCACTTCCCCCCCGTCAAAAGGGCCATCTGAAAAAAGTGTAAAATCCAGAAAGGCAGGACAGGCCATGGAGAACTGGGAGCCTTGTTATGCTGATGGGCGGGATGTAAATTGCCAACAGCCACTCGGGAGAAGTGTATGGTGTTTCCTGAAACATCTAAAAAACAAAGCAACAGAGCCTAGGGCACTTCCACTTATGGTCCTATAGCTTAGGGAAATTAAAATCAAAAAGACACAGCCACCCCAAAGTTTGGGATGGCTCTGTTTACAAGAAACTCGTTTACGGTACAAGTTCAATATCGCATAAAGCGAAAAATGGATAAAGAAGTTGTGGTACTTACGTACAATGCAATATCACTCAGCAATGACATCTATGTCATCAGGCCCATAGCAGCATGATGAGTGGATTCAGGTATGATGATTCTAACTGAAATAAGTCACACAGAAAAAGAAACATCATAAGATATCACTAATACACGGAATGTAAACTTGGCTACACAGGAACTGAATTTCAAAACAGAACATGGTCCCAAATTTAGAAAACCAACTTATGCTTGCTTAAGGGGAAAGGTGAGTTGGGGTGCTGCATAAAACCAGAGATTGAAATGAGCACAGATAAAGTTCCTTAAGCCAAATATGTAATAGACAAGAGCTACTCCTTGCTCAACGAAATGGACTCAAAACCCCATATTAAACGCCTAATAATGTACCTGACTAGTAAGTATCTTAAAACCTATGGATTGCTATGTCTCTGAAAGTGAATCAATCGTGAGTACAGGGGCAAAAACACAGCAGTGATAGGATTGGAGAGTTTTGGTGAGCAAATGAAGACCCTTTGAAGTCATATTGCATGGTACCCATTCCACGGGTCTCAACTCTCCAGGTTTAAGGGATTCTTCCTTCAGCTAAAACATACATGTGGAACCCAGAGTATGATCAACCGTGTGATCGGGAGACGTGTTGAAATATGTCTCAGTTCTCATCCCCTGGTACTCGGGTGCAACATTCCAGATGCTTTACTAACACTCTCCCGACTTGGAGAGTCAGTGCCTTTAACCTCCTGTTTGGCCCAGTTTGCAAATTCCGCAGAAGATGAACAGGAATAGGGAGAACCAATGAGAGACTAGCTGGAGGTGTCTGGACGGGAAAATTTAACTCCCATTTCCCACCAGGAAGAGGAATTAACCAAAGGCTCAGCGTGCCATGCCGGAACCAGATTAGGGCCTGAAGGAATCCTGCGGTGTTGCGGCCAGCTCACAAGAAAGCGAGTTGAAGAAAGGAGCTCAGGGGCACTGTAATTCACAAACCTGCAGAGTTATAAATGACAGCTATCATCCAAAAATATACTGAAGTAAGGCTGCCAAGAGGACTTGAAAGCCGGGCAGAATTGCAGGAAACCGATTTCAGGAGGTAGACTGGAATTGCATTTAAAGCATAGGAAAAGAGGCAGAAGGTCGACAATGATGCACTTGGCCAAAAAGGGCGTATGCGTTTTTTCCTGAATATATTCAGGAAAAAACGCATACGCCCTTTTTGGCCAACTAACCAAGCTTGCAAAGGAAATCTGCACTACAATGAAGTCTCAATTCCCCCCCGTCAAAAGGGCCATCTGAAAAAAGTGTAAAATCCAGAAAGGCAGGACAGGCCATGGAGAGCTGGGAGCCTTGTTATGCTGATGGGCGGGATGTAAATTGCCAACAGCCACTCGGGAGAAGTGTATGGTGTTTCCTGAAACATCTAAAAAACAAAGCAACAGAGCCTAGGGCACTTCCACTTATGGTCCTATAGTTTAGGGAAATTAAAATCAAAGAGACACAGCCACCCCAAAGTTTGGGATGGCTCTGTTTACAAGAAACTCGTTTACGGTACAATTTCAATATCGCATAAAGCGAAAAATGGATAAAGAAGTTGTGGTACTTACGTACAATGCAATATCACTCAGCAATGACATCTATGTCATCAGGCCCATAGCAGCATAATGAGTGGATTCAGGTATGATGATTCTAACTGAAATAAGTCACACAGAAAAAGAAACATCATAAGATATCACTAATACACGGAATGTAAACTTGGCTACACAGGAACTGAATTTCAAAACAGAACATGGTCCCAAATTTAGAAAATCAACTTATGCTTGCTTAAGGGGAAAGGTGAGTTGGGGTGCTGCATAAAACCAGAGATTGAAATGAGCACAGATAAAGTTCCTTAAGCCAAATATGTAATAGACAAGAGCTACTCCTTGCTCAACGAAATGGACTCAAAACCCCATATTAAACGCCTAATAATGTACCTGACTAGTAAGTATCTTAAAACCTATGGATTGCTATGTCTCTGAAAGTGAATCAATCGTGAGTACAGGGGCAAAAACGCAGCAGTGATAGGATTGGAGAGTTTTGGTGAGCAAATGAAGACCCTTTGAAGTCATATTGCATGGTACCCATTCCACGGGTCTCAACTCTCCAGGTTTAAGGGATTCTTCCTTCAGCTAAAACATGCATGTGGAACCCAGAGTATGATCAACCGTGTGATCGGGAGACGTGTTGAAATATGTCTCAGTTCTCGTCCCCTGGTACTCGGGTGCAACATTCCAGATGCTTTACTAACACTCTCCCGACTTGGAGAGTCAGTGCCTTTAACCTCCTGTTTGGCCCAGTTTGCAAATTCCGCGGAAGATGAACAGGAATAGGGAGAACCAATGAGAGACTAACTGGAGGTGTCTGGACGGGAAAATTTAACTCTCATTTCCCACCAGGAAGAGGAATTAACCAAAGGCTCAGCGTGCCATGCCGGAACCAGATTAGGGCCTGAAGCAATCCTGCGGTGTTGCGGCCAGCTCACAAGAAAGCGAGTTGAAGAAAGGAGCTCAGGGGCACTGTAATTCACAAACCTGCAGAGTTATAAATGACAGCTATCATCCAAAAATATACTGAAGTAAGGCTGCCAAGAGGACTTGAAAGCCGGGCAGAATTGCAGGAAACCGATTTCAGGAGGTAGACTGGAATTGCATTTAAAGCATAGGAAAAGAGGCAGAAGGTCGACAATGATGCACTTGGCCAAAAAGGGCGTATGCGTTTTTTCCTGAATATATTCAGGAAAAAACGCATACGCCCTTTTTGGCCAACCAAGCAAGCTTGCAAAGGAAATCTGCACTACAATGAAGTCTCACTTACCCCCCGTCAAAAGGGCCATCTGAAAAAAGTGTAAAATCCAGAAAGGCAGGACAGGCCATGGAGAACTGGGAGCCTTGTTATGCTGATGGGCGGGATGTAAATTGCCAACAGCCACTCGGGAGAAGTGTATGGTGTTTCCTGAAACATCTAAAAAACAAAGCAACAGAGCCTAGGGCACTTCCACTTATGGTCCTATAGCTTAGGGAAATTAAAATCAAAAAGACACAGCCACCCCAAAGTTTGGGATGGCTCTGTTTACAAGAACCTCGTTTACGGTACAAGTTCAATATCGCATAAAGCGAAAAATGGATAAAGAAGTTGTGGTACTTACGTACAATGCAATATCACTCAGCAATGACATCTATGTCATCAGGCCCATAGCAGCATAATGAGTGGATTCAGGTATGATGATTCTAACTGAAATAAGTCACACAGAAAAAGAAACATCATAAGATATCACTAATACACGGAATGTAAACTTGGCTACACAGGAACTGAATTTCAAAACAGAACATGGTCCCAAATTTAGAAAATCAACTTATGCTTGCTTAAGGGGAAAGGTGAGTTGGGGTGCTGCATAAAACCAGAGATTGAAATGAGCACAGATAAAGTTCCTTAAGCCAAATATGTAATAGACAAGAGCTACTCCTTGCTCAACAAAATGGACTCAAAACCCCATATTAAATGCCTAATAATGTACCTGACTAGTAAGTATCTTAAAACCTATGGATTGCTATGTCTCTGAAAGTGAATCAATCGTGAGTACAGGGGCAAAAACGCAGCAGTGATAGGATTGGAGAGTTTTGGTGAGTAAATGAAGACCCTTTGAAGTCATATTGCATGGTACCCATTCCACGGGTCTCAACTCTCCAGGTTTAAGGGATTCTTCCTTCAGCTAAAACATGCATGTGGAACCCAGAGTATGATCAACCGTGTGATCGGGAGACGTGTTCCAATATGTCTCAGTTCTCGTCCCCTGGTACTCGGGTGCAACATTCCAGATGCTTTACTAACACTCTCCCGACTTGGAGAGTCAGTGCCTTTAACCTCCTGTTTGGCCCAGTTTGCAAATTCCGCGGAAGATGAACAGGAATAGGGAGAACCAATGAGAGACTAGCTGGAGGTGTCTGGACGGGAAAATTTAACTCTCATTTCCCACCAGGAAGAGGAATTAACCAAAGGCTCAGCGTGCCATGCCGGAACCAGATTAGGGCCTGAAGCAATCCTGCGGTGTTGCGGCCAGCTCACAAGAAAGCGAGTTGAAGAAAGGAGCTCAGGGGCACTGTAATTCACAAACCTGCAGAGTTATAAATGACAGCTATCATCCAAAAATATACTGAAGTAAGGCTGCCAAGAGGACTTGAAAGCCGGGCAGAATTGCAGGAAACCGATTTCAGGAGGTAGACTGGAATTGCATTTAAAGCATAGGAAAAGAGGCAGAAGGTCGACAATGATGCACTTGGCCAAAAAGGGCGTATGCGTTTTTTCCTGAATATATTCAGGAAAAAACGCATACGCCCTTTTTGGCCAACCAAGCAAGCTTGCAAAGGAAATCTGCACTACAATGAAGTCTCACTTCCCCCCCGTCAAAAGGGCCATCTGAAAAAAGTGTAAAATCCAGAAAGGCAGCACAGGCCATGGAGAACTGGGAGCCTTGTTATGCTGATGGGCGGGATGTAAATTGCCAACAGCCACTCGGGAGAAGTGTATGGTGTTTCCTGAAACATCTAAAAAACAAAGCAACAGAGCCTAGGGCACTTCCACTTATGGTCCTATAGCTTAGGGAAATTAAAATCAAAAAGACACAGCCACCCCAAAGTTTGGGATGGCTCTGTTTACAAGAAACTCGTTTACGGTACAAGTTCAATATCGCATAAAGCGAAAAATGGATAAAGAAGTTGTGGTACTTACGTACAATGCAATATCACTCAGCAATGACATCTATGTCATCAGGCCCATAGCAGCATAATGCGTGGATTCAGGTATGATGATTCTAACTGAAATAAGTCACACAGAAAAAGAAACATCATAAGATATCACTAATACACGGAATGTAAACTTGGCTACACAGGAACTGAATTTCAAAACAGAACATGGTCCCAAATTTAGAAAATCAACTTACGCTTGCTTAAGGGGAAAGGTGAGTTGGGGTGCTGCATAAAACCAGAGATTGAAATGAGCACAGATAAAGTTCCTTAAGCCAAATATGTAATAGACAAGAGCTACTCCTTGCTCAACGAAATGGACTCAAAACCCCATATTAAACGGCTAATAATGTACCTGACTAGTAAGTATCTTAAAACCTATGGATTGCTATGTCTCTGAAAGTGAATCAATCGTGAGTACAGGGGCAAAAACGCAGCAGTGATAGGATTGGAGAGTTTTGGTGAGCAAATGAAGACCCTTTGAAGTCATATTGCATGGTACCCATTCCACGGGTCTCAACTCTCCAGGTTTAAGGGATTCTTCCCTCAGCTAAAACATGCATGTGGAACCCAGAGTATGATCAACCGTGTGATCGGGAGACGTGTTGAAATATGTCTCAGTTCTCGTCCCCTGGTACTCGGGTGCAACATTCCAGATGCTTTACTAACACTCTCCCGACTTGGAGAGTCAGTGCCTTTAACCTCCTGTTTGGCCCAGTTTGCAAATTCCGCGGAAGATGAACAGGAATAGGGAGAACCAATGAGAGACTAGCTGGAGGTGTCTGGACGGGAAAATTTAACTCTCATTTCCCACCAGGAAGAGGAATTAACCAAAGGCTCAGCGTGCCATGCCGGAACCAGATTAGGGCCTGAAGCAATCCTGCGGTGTTGCGGCCAGCTCACAAGAAAGCGAGTTGAAGAAAGGAGCTCAGGGGCACTGTAATTCACAAACCTGCAGAGTTATAAATGACAGCTATCATCCAAAAATATACTGAAGTAAGTCTGCCAAGAGGACTTGAAAGCCGGGCAGAATTGCAGGAAACCGATTTCAGGAGGTAGACTGGAATTGCATTTAAAGCATAGGAAAAGAGGCAGAAGGTCGACAATGATGCACTTGGCCAAAAAGGGCGTATGCGTTTTTTCCTGAATATATTCAGGAAAAAACGCATACGCCCTTTTTGGCCAACCAAGCAAGCTTGTAAAGGAAATCTGCACTACATTGAAGTCTCACTTCCCCCCGGTCAAAAGGGCCATCTGAAAAAAGTGTAAAATCCAGAAAGGCAGGACAGGCCATGGAGAACTGGGAGCCTTGTTATGCTGATGGGCGGGATGTAAATTGCCAACAGCCACTCTGGAGAAGTGTATGGTGTTTCCTGAAACATCTAAAAAACAAAGCAACAGAGCCTAGGGCACTTCCACTTATGGTCCTATAGCTTAGGGAAATTAAAATCAAAAAGACACAGCCACCCCAAAGTTTGGGATGGCTCTGTTTACAAGAAACTCGTTTACGGTACAAGTTCAATATCGCATAAAGCGAAAAATGGATAAAGAAGTTGTGGTACTTACGTACAATGCAATATCACTCAGCAATGACATCTATGTCATCAGGCCCATAGCAGCATAATGAGTGGATTCAGGTATGATGATTCTAACTGAAATAAGTCACACAGAAAAAGAAACATCATAAGATATCACTAATACACGGAATGTAAACTTGGCTACACAGGAACTGAATTTCAAAACAGAACATGGTCCCAAATTTAGAAAATCAACTTATGCTTGCTTAAGGGGAAAGGTGAGTTGGGGTGCTGCATAAAACCAGAGATTGAAATGAGCACAGATAAAGTTCCTTAAGCCAAATATGTAATAGACAAGAGCTACTCCTTGCTCAACGAAATGGACTCAAAACCCCATATTAAACGCCTAATAATGTACCTGACTAGTAAGTATCTTAAAACCTATGGATTGCTATGTCTCTGAAAGTGAATCAATCGTGAGTACAGGGGCAAAAACGCAGCAGTGATAGGATTGGAGAGTTTTGGTGAGCAAATGAAGACCCTTTGAAGTCATATTGCATGGTACCCATTCCACGGGTCTCAACTCTCCAGGTTTAAGGGATTCTTCCTTCAGCTAAAACATGCATGTGGAACCCAGAGTATGATCAACCGTGTGATCGGGAGACGTGTTGAAATATGTCTCAGTTCTCGTCCCCTGGTACTCGGGTGCAACATTCCAGATGCTTTACTAACACTCTCCCGACTTGGAGAGTCAGTGCCTTTAACCTCCTGTTTGGCCCAGTTTGCAAATTCCGCGGAAGATGAACAGGAATAGGGAGAACAAATGAGAGACTAGCTGGAGGTGTCTGGACGGGAAAATTTAACTCTCATTTCCCACCAGGAAGAGGAATTAACCAAAGGCTCAGCGTGCCATGCCGGAACCAGATTAGGGCCTGAAGCAATCCTGCGGTGTTGCGGCCAGCTCACAAGAAAGCGAGTTGAAGAAAGGAGCTCAGGGGCACACTGTAATTCACAAACCTGCAGAGTTATAAATGACAGCTATCATCCAAAAATATACTGAAGTAAGGCTGCCAAGAGGACTTGAAAGCCGGGCAGAATTGCAGGAAACCGATTTCAGGAGGTAGACTGGAATTGCATTTAAAGCATAGGAAAAGAGGCAGAAGGTCGACAATGATGCACTTGGCCAAAAAGGGCGTATGCGTTTTTTCCTGAATATATTCAGGAAAAAACGCATACGCCCTTTTTGGCCAACCAAGCAAGCTTGCAAAGGAAATCTGCACTACAATGAAGTCTCACTTCCCCCCCGTCAAAAGGGCCATCTGAAAAAAGTGTAAAATCCAGAAAGGCAGCACAGGCCATGGAGAACTGGGAGCCTTGTTATGCTGATGGGCGGGATGTAAATTGCCAACAGCCACTCGGGAGAAGTGTATGGTGTTTCCTGAAACATCTAAAAAACAAAGCAACAGAGCCTAGGGCACTTCCACTTATGGTCCTATAGCTTAGGGAAATTAAAATCAAAAAGACACAGCCACCCCAAAGTTTGGGATGGCTCTGTTTACAAGAAACTCGTTTACGGTACAAGTTCAATATCGCATAAAGCGAAAAATGGATAAAGAAGTTGTGGTACTTACGTACAATGCAATATCACTCAGCAATGACATCTATGTCATCAGGCCCATAGCAGCATAATGCGTGGATTCAGGTATGATGATTCTAACTGAAATAAGTCACACAGAAAAAGAAACATCATAAGATATCACTAATACACGGAATGTAAACTTGGCTACACAGGAACTGAATTTCAAAACAGAACATGGTCCCAAATTTAGAAAATCAACTTACGCTTGCTTAAGGGGAAAGGTGAGTTGGGGTGCTGCATAAAAACCAGAGATTGAAATGAGCACAGATAAAGTTCCTTAAGCCAAATATGTAATAGACAAGAGCTACTCCTTGCTCAACGAAATGGACTCAAAACCCCATATTAAACGGCTAAATAATGTACCTGACTAGTAAGTATCTTAAAACCTATGGATTGCTATGTCTCTGAAAGTGAATCAATCGTGAGTACAGGGGCAAAAAACGCAGCAGTGATAGGATTGGAGAGTTTTGGTGAGCAAATGAAGACCCTTTGAAGTCATATTGCATGGTACCCATTCCACGGGTCTCAACTCTCCAGGTTTAAGGGATTCTTCCCTCAGCTAAAACATGCATGTGGAACCCAGAGTATGATCAACCGTGTGATCGGGAGACGTGTTGAAATATGTCTCAGTTCTCGTCCCTGGTACTCGGGTGCAACATTCCAGATGCTTTACTAACACTCTCCCGACTTGGAGAGTCAGTGCCTTTAACCTCCTGTTTGGCCCAGTTTGCAAATTCCGCGGAAGATGAACAGGAATAGGGAGAACCAATGAGAGACTAGCTGGAGGTGTCTGGACGGGAAAATTTAACTCTCATTTCCCACCAGGAAGAGGAATTAACCAAAGGCTCAGCGTGCCATGCCGGAACCAGATTAGGGCCTGAAGCAATCCTGCGGTGTTGCGGCCAGCTCACAAGAAAGCGAGTTGAAGAAAGGAGCTCAGGGGCACTGTAATTCACAAACCTGCAGAGTTATAAATGACAGCTATCATCCAAAAATATACTGAAGTAAGTCTGCCAAGAGGACTTGAAAGCCGGGCAGAATTGCAGGAAACCGATTTCAGGAGGTAGACTGGAATTGCATTTAAAGCATAGGAAAAGAGGCAGAAGGTCGACAATGATGCACTTGGCCAAAAAGGGCGTATGCGTTTTTTCCTGAATATATTCAGGAAAAAACGCATACGCCCTTTTTGGCCAACCAAGCAAGCTTGCAAAGGAAATCTGCACTACAATGAAGTCTCACTTCCCCCCCGTCAAAAGGGCCATCTGAAAAAAGTGTAAAATCCAGAAAGGCAGGACAGGCCATGGAGAACTGGGAGCCTTGTTATGCTGATGGGCGGGATGTAAATTGCCAACAGCCACTCGGGAGAAGTGTATGGTGTTTCCTGAAACATCTAAAAAACAAAGCAACAGAGCCTAGGGCACTTCCACTTATGGTCCTATAGCTTAGGGAAATTAAAATCAAAAAGACACAGCCACCCCAAAGTTTGGGATGGCTCTGTTTACAAGAAACTCGTTTACGGTACAAGTTCAATATCGCATAAAGCGAAAAATGGATAAAGAAGTTGTGGTACTTACGTACAATGCAATATCACTCAGCAATGACATCTATGTCATCAGGCCCATAGCAGCATAATGCGTGGATTCAGGTATGATGATTCTAACTGAAATAAGTCACACAGAAAAAGAAACATCATAAGATATCACTAATACACGGAATGTAAACTTGGCTACACAGGAACTGAATTTCAAAACAGAACATGGTCCCAAATTTAGAAAACCAACTTATGCTTGCTTAAGGGGAAAGGTGAGTTGGGGTGCTGCATAAAACCAGAGATTGAAATGAGCACAGATAAAGTTCCTTAAGCCAAATATGTAATAGACAAGAGCTACTCCTTGCTCAACGAAATGGACTCAAAACCCCATATTAAACGCCTAATAATGTACCTGACTAGTAAGTATCTTAAGACCTATGGATTGCTATGTCTCTGAAAGTGAATCAATCGTGAGTACAGGGGCAAAAACGCAGCAGTGATAGGATTGGAGAGTTTTGGTGAGCAAATGAAGACCCTTTGAAGTCATATTGCATGGTACCCATTCCACGGGTCTCAACTCTCCAGGTTTAAGGGATTCTTCCTTCAGCTAAAACATGCATGTGGAACCCAGAGTATGATCAACCGTGTGATCGGGAGACGTGTTGAAATATGTCTCAGTTCTCGTCCCCTGGTACTCGGGTGCAACATTCCAGATGCTTTACTAACACTCTCCCGACTTGGAGAGTCAGTGCCTTTAACCTCCTGTTTGGCCCAGTTTGCAAATTCCGCGGAAGATGGACAGGAATAGGGAGAACCAATGA
Organism: Orcinus orca; assembly: GCF_937001465.1. Lineage (NCBI taxonomy): Eukaryota > Metazoa > Chordata > Mammalia > Artiodactyla > Delphinidae > Orcinus > Orcinus orca. The sequence continues at coordinate 198,108 of NW_026044095.1, read as the reverse complement.
GAGACTAGCTGGAGGTGTCTGGACGGGAAAATTTAACTCTCATTTCCCACCAGGAAGAGGAATTAACCAAAGGCTCAGCGTGCCATGCCGGAACCAGATTAGGGCCTGAAGCAATCCTGCGGTGTTGCGGCCAGCTCACAAGAAAGCGAGTTGAAGAAAGGAGCTCAGGGGCACTGTAATTCACAAACCTGCAGAGTTATAAATGACAGCTATCATCCAAAAATATACTGAAGTAAGGCTGCCAAGAGGACTTGAAAGCCGGGCAGAATTGCAGGAAACCGATTTCAGGAGGTAGACTGGAATTGCATTTAAAGCATAGGAAAAGAGGCAGAAGGTCGACAATGATGCACTTGGCCAAAAAGGGCGTATGCGTTTTTTCCTGAATATATTCAGGAAAAAACGCATACGCCCTTTTTGGCCAACCAAGCAAGCTTGCAAAGGAAATCTGCACTACAATGAAGTCTCACTTCCCCCCCGTCAAAAGGGCCATCTGAAAAAAGTGTAAAATCCAGAAAGGCAGCACAGGCCATGGAGAACTGGGAGCCTTGTTATGCTGATGGGCGGGATGTAAATTGCCAACAGCCACTCGGGAGAAGTGTATGGTGTTTCCTGAAACATCTAAAAAACAAAGCAACAGAGCCTAGGGCACTTCCACTTATGGTCCTATAGCTTAGGGAAATTAAAATCAAAAAGACACAGCCACCCCAAAGTTTGGGATGGCTCTGTTTACAAGAAACTCGTTTACGGTACAAGTTCAATATCGCATAAAGCGAAAAATGGATAAAGAAGTTGTGGTACTTACGTACAATGCAATATCACTCAGCAATGACATCTATGTCATCAGGCCCATAGCAGCATAATGCGTGGATTCAGGTATGATGATTCTAACTGAAATAAGTCACACAGAAAAAGAAACATCATAAGATATCACTAATACACGGAATGTAAACTTGGCTACACAGGAACTGAATTTCAAAACAGAACATGGTCCCAAATTTAGAAAACCAACTTATGCTTGCTTAAGGGGAAAGGTGAGTTGGGGTGCTGCATAAAACCAGAGATTGAAATGAGCACAGATAAAGTTCCTTAAGCCAAATATGTAATAGACAAGAGCTACTCCTTGCTCAACGAAATGGACTCAAAACCCCATATTAAACGCCTAATAATGTACCTGACTAGTAAGTATCTTAAGACCTATGGATTGCTATGTCTCTGAAAGTGAATCAATCGTGAGTACAGGGGCAAAAACGCAGCAGTGATAGGATTGGAGAGTTTTGGTGAGCAAATGAAGACCCTTTGAAGTCATATTGCATGGTACCCATTCCACGGGTCTCAACTCTCCAGGTTTAAGGGATTCTTCCTTCAGCTAAAACATGCATGTGGAACCCAGAGTATGATCAACCGTGTGATCGGGAGACGTGTTGAAATATGTCTCAGTTCTCGTCCCCTGGTACTCGGGTGCAACATTCCAGATGCTTTACTAACACTCTCCCGACTTGGAGAGTCAGTGCCTTTAACCTCCTGTTTGGCCCAGTTTGCAAATTCCGCGGAAGATGAACAGGAATAGGGAGAACCAATGAGAGACTAGCTGGAGGTGTCTGGACGGGAAAATTTAACTCTCATTTCCCACCAGGAAGAGGAATTAACCAAAGGCTCAGCGTGCCATGCCGGAACCAGATTAGGGCCTGAAGCAATCCTGCGGTGTTGCGGCCAGCTCACAAGAAAGCGAGTTGAAGAAAGGAGCTCAGGGGCACTGTAATTCACAAACCTGCAGAGTTATAAATGACAGCTATCATCCAAAAATATACTGAAGTAAGGCTGCCAAGAGGACTTGAAAGCCGGGCAGAATTGCAGGAAACCGATTTCAGGAGGTAGACTGGAATTGCATTTAAAGCATAGGAAAAGAGGCAGAAGGTCGACAATGATGCACTTGGCCAAAAAGGGCGTATGCGTTTTTTCCTGAATATATTCAGGAAAAAACGCATACGCCCTTTTTGGCCAACCAAGCAAGCTTGCAAAGGAAATCTGCACTACAATGAAGTCTCACTTCCCCCCCGTCAAAAGGGCCATCTGAAAAAAGTGTAAAATCCAGAAAGGCAGGACAGGCCATGGAGAACTGGGAGCCTTGTTATGCTGATGGGCGGGATGTAAATTGCCAACAGCCACTCGGGAGAAGTGTATGGTGTTTCCTGAAACATCTAAAAAACAAAGCAACAGAGCCTAGGGCACTTCCACTTATGGTCCTATAGCTTAGGGAAATTAAAATCAAAAAGACACAGCCACCCCAAAGTTTGGGATGGCTCTGTTTACAAGAAACTCGTTTACGGTACAAGTTCAATATCGCATAAAGCGAAAAATGGATAAAGAAGTTGTGGTACTTACGTACAATGCAATATCACTCAGCAATGACATCTATGTCATCAGGCCCATAGCAGCATAATGCGTGGATTCAGGTATGATGATTCTAAGTGAAATAAGTCACACAGAAAAAGAAACATCATAAGATATCACTAATACACGGAATGTAAACTTGGCTACACAGGAACTGAATTTCAAAACAGAACATGGTCCCAAATTTAGAAAACCAACTTATGCTTGCTTAAGGGGAAAGGTGAGTTGGGGTGCTGCATAAAACCAGAGATTGAAATGAGCACAGATAAAGTTCCTTAAGCCAAATATGTAATAGACAAGAGCTACTCCTTGCTCAACGAAATGGACTCAAAACCCCATATTAAACGCCTAATAATGTACCTGACTAGTAAGTATCTTAAGACCTAAGGATTGCTATGTCTCTGAAAGTGAATCAATCGTGAGTACAGGGGCAAAAACGCAGCAGTGATAGGATTGGAGAGTTTTGGTGAGCAAATGAAGACCCTTTGAAGTCATATTGCATGGTACCCATTCCACGGGTCTCAACTCTCCAGGTTTAAGGGATTCTTCCTTCAGCTAAAACATGCATGTGGAACCCAGAGTATGATCAACCGTGTGATCGGGAGACGTGTTGAAATATGTCTCAGTTCTCGTCCCCTGGTACTCGGGTGCAACATTCCAGATGCTTTACTAACACTCTCCCGACTTGGAGAGTCAGTGCCTCTAACCTCCTGTTTGGCCCAGTTTGCAAATTCCGCGGAAGATGAACAGGAATAGGGAGAACCAATGAGAGACTAGCTGGAGGTGTCTGGACGGGAAAATTTAACTCTCATTTCCCACCAGGAAGAGGAATTAACCAAAGGCTCAGCGTGCCATGCCGGAACCAGATTAGGGCCTGAAGCAATCCTGCGGTGTTGCGGCCAGCTCACAAGAAAGCGAGTTGAAGAAAGGAGCTCAGGGGCACTGTAATTCACAAACCTGCAGAGTTATAAATGACAGCTATCATCCAAAAATATACTGAAGTAAGGCTGCCAAGAGGACTTGAAAGCCGGGCAGAATTGCAGGAAACCGATTTCAGGAGGTAGACTGGAATTGCATTTAAAGCATAGGAAAAGAGGCAGAAGGTCGACAATGATGCACTTGGCCAAAAAGGGCGTATGCGTTTTTTCCTGAATATATTCAGGAAAAAACGCATACGCCCTTTTTGGCCAACCAAGCAAGCTTGCAAAGGAAATCTGCACTACAATGAAGTCTCACTTCCCCCCCGTCAAAAGGGCCATCTGAAAAAAGTGTAAAATCCAGAAAGGCAGGACAGGCCATGGAGAACTGGGAGCCTTGTTATGCTGATGGGCGGGATGTAAATTGCCAACAGCCACTCGGGAGAAGTGTATGGTGTTTCCTGAAACATCTAAAAAACAAAGCAACAGAGCCTAGGGCACTTCCACTTATGGTCCTATAGCTTAGGGAAATTAAAATCAAAAAGACACAGCCACCCCAAAGTTTGGGATGGCTCTGTTTACAAGAAACTCGTTTACGGTACAAGTTCAATATCGCATAAAGCGAAAAATGGATAAAGAAGATGTGGTACTTACGTACAATGCAATATCACTCAGCAATGACATCTATGTCATCAGGCCCATAGCAGCATAATGCGTGGATTCAGGTATGATGATTCTAACTGAAATAAGTCACACAGAAAAAGAAACATCATAAGATATCACTAATACACGGAATGTAATCTTGGCTACACAGGAACTGAATTTCAAAACAGAACATGGTCCCAAATTTAGAAAATCAACTTATGCTTGCTTAAGGGGAAAGGTGAGTTGGGGTGCTGCATAAAACCAGAGATTGAAATGAGCACAGATAAAGTTCCTTAAGCCAAATATGTAATAGACAAGAGCTACTCCTTGCTCAACGAAATGGACTCAAAACCCCATATTAAACGCCTAATAATGTACCTGACTAGTAAGTATCTTAAGACCTAAGGATTGCTATGTCTCTGAAAGTGAATCAATCGTGAGTACAGGGGCAAAAACGCAGCAGTGATAGGATTGGAGAGTTTTGGTGAGCAAATGAAGACCCTTTGAAGTCATATTGCATGGTACCCATTCCACGGGTCTCAACTCTCCAGGTTTAAGGGATTCTTCCTTCAGCTAAAACATGCATGTGGAACCCAGAGTATGATCAACCGTGTGATCGGGAGACGTGTTGAAATATGTCTCAGTTCTCGTCCCCTGGTACTCGGGTGCAACATTCCAGATGCTTTACTAACACTCTCCCGACTTGGAGAGTCAGTGCCTCTAACCTCCTGTTTGGCCCAGTTTGCAAATTCCGCGGAAGATGAACAGGAATAGGGAGAACCAATGAGAGACTAGCTGGAGGTGTCTGGACGGGAAAATTTAACTCTCATTTCCCACCAGGAAGAGGAATTAACCAAAGGCTCAGCGTGCCATGCCGGAACCAGATTAGGGCCTGAAGCAATCCTGCGGTGTTGCGGCCAGCTCACAAGAAAGCGAGTTGAAGAAAGGAGCTCAGGGGCACTGTAATTCACAAACCTGCAGAGTTATAAATGACAGCTATCATCCAAAAATATACTGAAGTAAGGCTGCCAAGAGGACTTGAAAGCCGGGCAGAATTGCAGGAAACCGATTTCAGGAGGTAGACTGGAATTGCATTTAAAGCATAGGAAAAGAGGCAGAAGGTCGACAATGATGCACTTGGCCAAAAAGGGCGTATGCGTTTTTTCCTGAATATATTCAGGAAAAAACGCATACGCCCTTTTTGGCCAACCAAGCAAGCTTGCAAAGGAAATCTGCACTACAATGAAGTCTCACTTCCCCCCCGTCAAAAGGGCCATCTGAAAAAAGTGTAAAATCCAGAAAGGCAGGACAGGCCATGGAGAACTGGGAGCCTTGTTATGCTGATGGGCGGGATGTAAATTGCCAACAGCCACTCGGGAGAAGTGTATGGTGTTTCCTGAAACATCTAAAAAACAAAGCAACAGAGCCTAGGGCACTTCCACTTATGGTCCTATAGCTTAGGGAAATTAAAATCAAAAAGACACAGCCACCCCAAAGTTTGGGATGGCTCTGTTTACAAGAAACTCGTTTACGGTACAAGTTCAATATCGCATAAAGCGAAAAATGGATAAAGAAGATGTGGTACTTACGTACAATGCAATATCACTCAGCAATGACATCTATGTCATCAGGCCCATAGCAGCATAATGCGTGGATTCAGGTATGATGATTCTAACTGAAATAAGTCACACAGAAAAAGAAACATCATAAGATATCACTAATACACGGAATGTAAACTTGGCTACACAGGAACTGAATTTCAAAACAGAACATGGTCCCAAATTTAGAAAATCAACTTATGCTTGCTTAAGGGGAAAGGTGAGTTGGGGTGCTGCATAAAACCAGAGATTGAAATGAGCACAGATAAAGTTCCTTAAGCCAAATATGTAATAGACAAGAGCTACTCCTTGCTCAACGAAATGGACTCAAAACCCCATATTAAACGCCTAATAATGTACCTGACTAGTAAGTATCTTAAAACCTATGGATTGCTATGTCTCTGAAAGTGAATCAATCGTGAGTACAGGGGCAAAAACGCAGCAGTGATAGGATTGGAGAGTTTTGGTGAGCAAATGAAGACCCTTTGAAGTCATATTGCATGGTACCCATTCCACGGGTCTCAACTCTCCAGGTTTAAGGGATTCTTCCTTCAGCTAAAACATGCATGTGGAACCCAGAGTATGATCAACCGTGTGATCGGGAGACGTGTTGAAATATGTCTCAGTTCTCGTCCCCTGGTACTCGGGTGCAACATTCCAGATGCTTTACTAACACTCTCCCGACTTGGAGAGTCAGTGCCTTTAACCTCCTGTTTGGCCCAGTTTGCAAATTCCGCGGAAGATGAACAGGAATAGGGAGAACCAATGAGAGACTAGCTGGAGGTGTCTGGACGGGAAAATTTAACTCTCATTTCCCACCAGGAAGAGGAATTAACCAAAGGCTCAGCGTGCCATGCCGGAACCAGATTAGGGCCTGAAGCAATCCTGCGGTGTTGCGGCCAGCTCACAAGAAAGCGAGTTGAAGAAAGGAGCTCAGGGGCACTGTAATTCACAAACCTGCAGAGTTATAAATGACAGCTATCATCCAAAAATATACTGAAGTAAGGCTGCCAAGAGGACTTGAAAGCCGGGCAGAATTGCAGGAAACCGATTTCAGGAGGTAGACTGGAATTGCATTTAAAGCATAGGAAAAGAGGCAGAAGGTCGACAATGATGCACTTGGCCAAAAAGGGCGTATGTGTTTTTTCCTGAATATATTCAGGAAAAATCGCATACGCCCTTTTTGGCCAACCAAGCAAGCTTGCAAAGGAAATCTGCACTACAATGAAGTCTCACTTCCCCCCGGTCAAAAGGGCCATCTGAAAAAAGTGTAAAATCCAGAAAGGCAGGACAGGCCATGGAGAACTGGGAGCCTTGTTATGCTGATGGGCGGGATGTAAATTGCCAACAGCCACTCGGGAGAAGTGTATGGTGTTTCCTGAAACATCTAAAAAACAAAGCAACAGAGCCTAGGGCACTTCCACTTATGGTCCTATAGCTTAGGGAAATTAAAATCAAAAAGACACAGCCACCCCAAAGTTTGGGATGGCTCTGTTTACAAGAAACTCGTTTACGGTACAAGTTCAATATCGCATAAAGCGAAAAATGGATAAAGAAGTTGTGGTACTTACGTACAATGCAATATCACTCAGCAATGACATCTATGTCATCAGGGCCATAGCAGCATAATGAGTGGATTCAGGTATGATGATTCTAACTGAAATAAGTCACACAGAAAAAGAAACATCATAAGATATCACTAATACACGGAATGTAAACTTGGCTACACAGGAACTGAATTTCAAAACAGAACATGGTCCCAAATTTAGAAAATCAACTTATGCTTGCTTAAGGGGAAAGGTGAGTTGGGGTGCTGCATAAAGCCAGAGATTGAAATGAGCACAGATAAAGTTCCTTAAGCCAAATATGTAATAGGCAAGAGCTACTCCTTGCTCAACGAAATGGACTCAAAACCCCATATTAAACGCCTAATAATGTACCTGACTAGTAAGTATCTTAAAACCTATGGATTGCTATGTCTCTGAAAGTGAATCAATCGTGAGTACAGGGGCAAAAACGCAGCAGTGATAGGATTGGAGAGTTTTGGTGAGCAAATGAAGACCCTTTGAAGTCATATTGCATGGTACCCATTCCACGGGTCTCAACTCTCCAGGTTTAAGGGATTCTTCCTTCAGCTAAAACATGCCTGTGGAACCCAGAGTATGATCAACCGTGTTATCGGGAGACGTGTTGAAATATGTCTCAGTTCTCGTCCCCTGGTACTCGGGTGCAACATTCCAGATGCTTTACTAACACTCTCCCGACTTGGAGAGTCAGTGCCTTTAACCTCCTGTTTGGCCCAGTTTGCAAATTCCGCAGAAGATGAACAGGAATAGGGAGAACCAATGAGAGACTAGCTGGAGGTGTCTGGACGGGAAAATTTAACTCCCATTTCCCACCAGGAAGAGGAATTAACCAAAGGCTCAGCGTGCCGTGCTGGAACCAGATTAGGGCCTGAAGGAATCCTGTGGTGTTGCGGCCAGCTCACAAGAAAGCGAGTTGAAGAAAGGAGCTCAGGGGCACTGTAATTCACAAACCTGCAGAGTTATAAATGACAGCTATCATCCAAAAATATACTGAAGTAAGGCTGCCAAGAGGACTTGAAAGCCGGGCAGAATTGCAGGAAACCGATTTCAGGAGGTAGACTGGAATTGCATTTAAAGCATAGGAAAAGAGGCAGAAGGTCGACAATGATGCACTTGGCCAAAAAGGGCGTATGCGTTTTTTCCTGAATATATTCAGGAAAAAACGCATACGCCCTTTTTGGCCAACCAAGCAAGCTTGCAAAGGAAATCTGCACTACAATGAAGTCTCACTTCCCCCCCCCCGTCAAAAGGGCCATCTGAAAAAAGTGTAAAATCCAGAAAGGCAGGACAGGCCATGGAGAACTGGGAACCTTGTTATGCTGATGGGCGGGATGTAAATTGCCAACAGCCACTTGGGAGAAGTGTATGGTGTTTCCTGAAACATCTAAAAAACAAAGCAACAGAGCCTAGGGCACTTCCACTTATGGTCCTATAGCTTAGGGAAATTAAAATCAAAAAGACACAGCCACCCCAAAGTTTGGGATGGCTCTGTTTACAAGAAACTCGTTTACGGTACAAGTTTAATATCGCATAAAGCGAAAAATGGATAAAGAAGTTGTGGTACTTACGTACAATGCAATATCACTCAGCAATGACATCTATGTCATCAGGCCCATAGCAGCATAATGAGTGGATTCAGGTATGATGATTCTAAGTGAAATAAGTCACACAGAAAAAGAAACATCATAAGATATCACTAATACACGGAATGTAAACTTGGCTACACAGGAACTGAATTTCAAAACAGAACATGGTCCCAAATTTAGAAAATCAACTTATGCTTGCTTAAGGGGAAAGGTGAGTTGGGGTGCTGCATAAAACCAGAGATTGAAATGAGCACAGATAAAGTTCCTTAAGCCAAATATGTAATAGACAAGAGCTACTCCTTGCTCAACGAAATGGACTCAAAACCCCATATTAAATGCCTAATAATGTACCTGACTAGTAAGTATCTTAAAACCTATGGATTGCTATGTCTCTGAAAGTGAATCAATCGTGAGTACAGGGGCAAAAACGCAGCAGTGATAGGATTGGAGAGTTTTGGTGAGCAAATGAAGACCCTTTGAAGTCATATTGCATGGTACCCATTCCACGGGTCTCAACTCTCCAGGTTTAAGGGAGTCTTCCTTCAGCTAAAACATGCATGTGGAACCCAGAGTATGATCAACCGTGTGATCGGGAGACGTGTTGAAATATGTCTCAGTTCTCGTCCCCTGGTACTCGGGTGCAACATTCCAGATGCTTTACTAACACTCTCCCGACGTGGAGAGTCAGTGCCTTTAACCTCCTGTTTGGCCCAGTTTGCAAATTCCGCGGAAGATGAACAGGAATAGGGAGAACCAATGAGAGACTAGCTGGAGGTGTCTGGACGGGAAAATTTAACTCTCATTTCCCACCAGGAAGAGGAATTAACCAAAGGCTCAGCGTGCCATGCCGGAACCAGATTAGGGCCTGAAGCAATCCTGCGGTGTTGCGGCCAGCTCACAAGAAAGCGAGTTGAAGAAAGGAGCTCAGGGGCACTGTAATTCACAAACCTGCAGAGTTATAAATGACAGCTATCATCCAAAAATATACTGAAGTAAGGCTGCCAAGAGGACTTGAAAGCCGGGCAGAATTGCAGGAAACCGATTTCAGGAGGTAGACTGGAATTGCATTTAAAGCATAGGAAAAGAGGCAGAAGGTCGACAATGATGCACTTGGCCAAAAAGGGCGTATGCGTTTTTTCCTGAATATATTCAGGAAAAAACGCATACGCCCTTTTTGGCCAACCAAGCAAGCTTGCAAAGGAAATCTGCACTACAATGAAGTCTCACTTCCCCCCCTTCAAAAGGGCCATCTGAAAAAAGTGTAAAATCCAGAAAGGCAGGACAGGCCATGGAGAACTGGGAGCCTTGTTATGCTGATGGGCGGGATGTAAATTGCCAACAGCCACTCGGGAGAAGTGTATGGTGTTTCCTGAAACATCTAAAAAACAAAGCAACAGAGCCTAGGGCACTTCCACTTATGGTCCTATAGCTTAGGGAAATTAAAATCAAAAAGACATAGCCACCCCAAAGTTTGGGATGGCTCTGTTTACAAGAACCTCGTTTACGGTGCAAGTTCAATATCGCATAAAGCGAAAAATGGATAAAGAAGTTGTGGTAATTACGTACAATGCAATATCACTCAGCAATGACATCTATGTCATCAGGCCCATAGCAGCATAATGAGTGGATTCAGGTATGATGATTCTAACTGAAATAAGTCACACAGAAAAAGAAACATCATAAGATATCACTAATACACGGAATGTAAACTTGGCTACACAGGAACTGAATTTCAAAACAGAACATGGTCCCAAATTTAGAAAATCAACTTATGCTTGCTTAAGGGGAAAGGTGAGTTGGGGTGCTGCATAAAACCAGAGATTGAAATGAGCACAGATAAAGTTCCTTAAGCCAAATATGTAATAGACAAGAGCTACTCCTTGCTCAACGAAATGGACTCAACACCCCATATTAAACACCTAAGAATGTAGCTGACTAGTAAGTATCTTAAAACCTATGTATTGCTACGTCTCCAAAAGAGAATCAAGCGTGTGTACAGGGGCATAAATGCAGCAATGATAGGATTGGAGAGGTTTGGTGAGCAAATGAAGCCCCTTTGAAATCATATTGCATGGTACCCATTCCACGGGTTTCAAATCTCCAGGTTTAAGGGATTCTTCCTTCAGCTAAAGCATACATGTGGAACCCAGAGTATGATCAAACGTGTGATCGGGAGACGTGTTCCAATATGTCTCAGTTCTCGTCCCCTGGTACTCGGGTGCAACATTCCAGACGCTTTATTAACACTCTCCCGACTTGGAGAGTCAGTGCCTTTAAACTCCTGTTTGGACCAGTTTGCAATTTCTGCGGAAGATGAACAAGAATAGGAAGAACCAATGAGAGACTAGCTGGAGGTGTCTGGACGGGCAAATTTAACTCTCATTTCCCACCAGGAAGAGGAATTAACCAAAGGCTCAGCGTGCCGTGCCAGAACCAGATTAGGGCCTGAAGCAATCCTGCAGTGTTACGGCCAGCTCACAAGAAAGCAAGTTGAAGAAAGGAGCTCAGGGGCACTGTAATTCACAAACCTGCATAGTTATAAATGACAGATATCATCCAAAAATATACTGAGGTAAGGCTGCCAAGCGGACTTGAAAGCGGGGCAGAATTGCAGGAAACCGATTTCAGGAGGTAGACTGGAATTGCATTTAAAGCATAGGAAAAGAGGCAGAACGTCCACAATGATGCATTTGGCCAAAAAGGGCGTATGTGTTTCTTCCTGAATATATTCAGGAAAAAATGCATACGCCCTTTTTGGCCAACCAAGCAAGCTTGCAAAGAAATCTGCACTGCAATGAAGTCTCACTTCCCCCAGGTCAAAAGGGCCATCTGAAAAAAGTGTAAAATCCAGAAAGGCAGGACAGGCCATGGAGAACTGGGAGCCTTGTTATGCTGATGGGCGGGATGTAAATTGCCAACAGCCACTGGGGAGAAGTGTATGGTGCTTCCTGAAACATCTAAAAAACATAGGAACAGAGCCTAGGGCACTTCCACTTATGGTCCTATAGCTTAGGGAAATTAAAATCAAAAAGGCACAGCCACGCCAAAGTTTGGGACGGCTCTGTTTACAAGACCCTCGTTTACGGTACAAGTTCAATATCGCATAAAGCGAAAAATGGATAAAGAAGTTTTGGTACTTACGTACAATGCAATATCACTCAGCAATGAAATCTATGTCATCATTCCCGTAGCAGCATAATGAGTGGATTCAGGTATCATGATTCTAACTGAGAAAAGTCACACAGAAAAAGAAACATCATAAGATATCACTAATACACGGAATGTAAACTTGCTACACAGGAACTGAATTACAAAACAAAACAGGGTCTCAAATTTAGAAAACCAACTTATGCTTGCTTAAGGGGAAGGGGAGTTGGGGTGCTGCATAAAACCAGAGATTGAAATGAGCACAGATAAAGTTCCTTAAGCCACTTATGTATTAGACAAGAGCTACTCCTTGCTCAACGAAATGGACTCAACACCCCATATTAAACGCCGAAGTATGTACCTGACTAGTAAGTATCTTAAAACCTATGGATTGCTATGTCTCCGAAAGAGAATCAGGCATGTGTACAGGGGCATAAATGCAGCAGTGATAGGATTGGAGAGGTTTGGTGAGCAAATGAAGACCCTTTGAAGTCATATTGCATGGTACCCATTCCACGGGTCTCAATTCTCCAGGTTTAAGGGATTCTTCCTTCAGCTAAAACATGCTTGTGGAACCCAGAGTATGATCAGCTGTGTGATCGGGAGACGTGTTCCAATATGTCTCAGTTCTCGTCCCCTGGTACTCGGGTGCAACATTCCAGACGCTTTATTAACACTCTCCCGACTTGGAGAGACAGTGCCTTTAAACTCCTGTTTGGACCAGTCTGCAATTTCTGCAGAAGATGAACAAGAATAGGGAGAACCAATGAGAGACTAGCTGGAGGTGTCTGGACGGGAAAATTTAACTCTCATTTCCCACTAGGAAGAGGAATTAACCAAAGGCTCAGCGTGCCGTGCCAGAACCAGATTAGGGCCTGAAGCAATCCTGCAGTGTTGCGGCCAGCTCACAAGAAAGCAAGTTGAAGAAAGGAGCTCAGGGGCACTGTAATTCACAAAACTGCAGAGTTATAAATGACAGCTATCGTCCAAAAATATACTGAAGTAAGCCTGCCAAGAGGACTTGAAAGAGGGGCAGAATTGCAGGAAACCGATTTCAGGAGGTAGACTGGAATTGCATTTAAAGCATAGGAAAAGAGGCAGAACGTGGACAATGATGCACTTGGCCAAAAAGGGCGTATGCGTTTTTTCCTGAATATATTCAGGAAAAAACGCATACGCCCTTTTTGGCCAACCAAGCAAGCTTGCAAAGGAAATCTGCACTACAATGAAGTCTCAGTTCCCCTGGGTCAAAAGGGCCATCTGAAGAAAGTGTAAAATCCAGAAAGGCAGGACAGGTCATGGAGAACTGGGAGCCTTGTTATGCTGATGGGCGGGATGTAAATTGCCAACAGCCACTTGGGAGAAGTGTATGGTGTTTCCTGAAACATCTAAAAAACAAAGCAACAGAGCCTAGGGCACTTCCACTTATGGTCCTATAGCTTAGGGAAATTAAAATCAAAAAGACATAGCCACCCCAAAGTTTGGGACGGTTCTGTTTACAAGAACCTCGTTTACGGTACAAGTTCAATATCGCAGATAGTGTAAAATGGATAAAGAAGTTGTGGTACTTACGTACAATACAATATCACTCAGCAATGAAATCTATGTCATCAGACCCGTAGCAGCATAATGAGTGGATTCAGGTATGATGATTCTAACTGAAATAAGTCACACAGAAAAAGAAACATCATAAGATATCACTAATACACGGAATGTAAACTTGGCTACAAAGAACTGAATTACAAAACAGAACAGGGTCTCAAATTTAGAAAACCAACTTATGCTTGCTTAAGGGGAAAGGTGAGTCGGGGTGCTGCATAAAAGCAGACATTGAAATGAGCACAGATAAAGTTCCTTAAGCCAAATATGTAATAGACAAGAGCTACTCCTTGCTCAATGAAATGGACTCAACACCCCATATTAAACGCCTAAGAATGTGCCTGATTAGTAAGTATCTTAAAACCTATGGATTGCTATGTCTCCGAAAGAGAATCAAGCGTGTGTACACTGGCATAAACGCAGCAGTGATAGGATTGGAGAGGTTCGGTGAGCAAATGAAGACCCTTTGAAGTCATATTGCATGGTACCCATTCCACGGGTCTCAACTCTCCAGGTTTAAGGGATTCTTCCTTCAGCTAAAGCATGCATGTGGAACCCAGAGTATGATCAACCATGTGATCGGGAGATGTGTTCCAATATGTCTCAGTTCTCGTCCCCTGGTACTCGGGTGCAACATTCCAGATGCTTTATTAACACTCTCCCGACTTGGAGAGTCAGTGCCTTTAACCTCCTGTTTGGCCCAGTTTGCAATTTCTGCAGAAGATGAACAGGAATAGGGAGAACCGATGAGAGACTAGCTGGAGGTGTCTGGACGGGCAAATTTAACTCTCATTTCCCACCAGTTAGAGGAATTAACCAAAGTCTCAGCGTGCCGTGCCGGAACCAGATTAGGGCCTGAAGCAATCCTGCGGTTTTGCAGCCAATTCACAAGAATCCGAGTTGAAGAAAGGAGCTCAGGGGCACTGTAAGTCACAAACCTGCATAGTTATAAATGACAGCTATCGTCCAAAAATATACTGAAGTAAGGCTGCCAAGCGGACTTGAAAGTGGGGCAGAATTGCAGGAAACCGATTTCAGGAGGCAGACTGGAATTGCATTTAAAGCATAGGAAAAGAGGCAGAACGTCGACAATGATGCACTTGGCCAAAAAGGGCGTATGCGTTTTTTCCTGAATATATTCAGGGAAAAACGCATACGCCCTTTTTGGCCAACCAAGCAAGCTTGCAAAGGAAATCTGCACTACAATGAAGTCTCACTTCCCCCCGGTCAAAAGGGCAATCTGAAAAAAGTGTAAAATCCAGAAAGGCAGGACAGGCCATGGAGAACTGGGAGCCTTGTTATGCTGATGGGTGGGATGTAAATTGCCAACAGCCACTCGGGAGAAGTGTATGGTGTTTCCTGAAACATATAAAAAACAAAGCAACAGAGCCTAGGGCACTTCCACTTATGGTCCTATAGCTTAGGGAAATTAAAATCAAAAAGACACAGCCACCCCAAAGTTTGGGACAGCTGTGTTTACAGGAACCTCTTCTGCAGCATAAGTTAAATATGCCAGAGAACAAATAATGGATAAAGAAGTTGCGGGTACTTACGTACAACAGAATACCTCTCAGCAATGAAAACTATGTCACCAGGCCCGTACCAGCATAATGAGTGGATTGAGGCACGGTGATTCTAAGTGAAAAAAGTCACACAGAAAAAGAAACATCATAAGGTACCACTAATACATGGAATGAGAACTTGGCTACACATGAACTGATTTACAAAACAGAACACGGTCTCAAATTTAGAAAACCAACTTATGCTTGCTTAAGTGGGAAGGTGAGTTGGGGTGCTGCATAAAACCAGAGTTTGAAATTAGCACAGATACCGTTCCATAAGCCAAATATTTAATAGACAAGACCTACCCCTTGCTCAAGGAAATGGACTCAGCAATGAAGTATCACCTCACACCTGGTAGAATGGGCATCATCAGAAAATCTACAAACAAAAAATGCTGGAAAGGGTGTGGAGAAAAGGAACCCTCTTCCACTATTGTTGGGAATATAAATTGATACAGTCACTATGGAGAACAATATGGAGTTTCTTAAGAAACTAACAGTAGAATTACCATATGATACAGCAATCCCAGTTCTGGACATATACCCAGACAAAACCATAAATCAAAAAGAGACATTCACCGCAATGTTCATTGCCTCACTCTTTACAATATCGAAGTAATGGAAGCAACCTAAATGCCCACAGACAGACGTATGCATAAAGCTGTGGTACATATATAAAATGGAATATTACTAAGCCATGAAAAGGAATGAAATTGGGTCATTTGTCAAGACGTCGATGGATCTAGAGAGTCTCATACAGAGTGAAGTAAGTCAGAAAGAGAAAAACAAATCTTGTATATTCATGCATATATGTGGAACCTAGAAAAACTGTACAGGTTAACCATTTTGCAAGGCATAAATATAGCAACAGATGTAGACAACAAACGTATGGACAACAAGGGTGGAAGGCTGTTGGGGGGGTGGTGGTGGGAGGAGTTGAGAGACTGGGATTGGCATGTATACATTTATACGTATAAAATAGGTAACCAATAAGAACCTGCTGTATAAAAATATAAAATAAAATTCAAAATTAAAAAGAAATAATATTTAAAAAATAAAACAGAAAAAACAATTATTCCCTTGACATACATGTATTTATATGAATAAATTATTTCCATGCTTGTATCTGTAAATACAAACAAGAGGAATAAAATCTACCTTGAACCAAAAACGAAAAAGAGAAAAAAAACACAGAACCCACCAGTTCCACAGAGGAAAACCGTATCAGGGCACTTGCTCCAGTTGTAAACAATTCTGAAGTTGGTCAGTGGTGGGGAATCGTCTCCCATTCAGCCAGCAGCCCCCACGCAACAAGCGTCCTCATTGCAAAGCTGGGGCACCGTGCCGAGGCATCTGTGAGTAAACGTGAGCTGAGCCCCAGGCCAGTTGCTGCTGAACTATTCCCACCCGTCCCAGGTAAAACACCTGAATATATACAAGGACTTGAAAGCCTAGAGGAAGGGCCATAGAGCCACACGAGTGACAGCATGCCGGCCGACTTGGTGCCTGCAGGCCAGCCAGGATGGTCCTGGCCCTGGGTGCTCTTCTGGAAGATTTCCATTTCCCTGCCTGAGATACCCGTCCTGTCCCTGCCCCCACTGCTTCTTTCCTTCCTCACCTCTGCCCAGGGAGAAATTCCAGCAGCAGGTATAGGTGACACATCCTCTTCTTTAGCAGGTGGCAGCCTGGCAACTGCTGCAGAAAGTCCAGCAGAGCCCCACTCACACTGGGCCACCTACAAAGCCGTGGCCTCTCACTCCCTCCCACCAGCCCAGCCCCGAGACTGCTGACAGGGCAGAGAAAATGGCGTCAGGCACGGCTGCAGGGGCTCTTGCTGCCTGGAGTGGTATTTATATTGATCTCAACCCAGGCACACCTGGGGAGGGCTGGCCGGCATGGTAAGGCTGCCCAGGTCAGCCAATCATCACCCCTCAGGGGCTCACAGTTGCAGAAAATGGAACTTGCTGAACCGGCCAGGTCCAAGGAACAGGTGTGGGCTCCTGAGAGTCAGGATAGACAAGGGGCTGCAGCTTTGGCTTGTTTTCTAATCATTTTATCTGGCCCATGAGTGGGAGACAACTTCAAGAAAACCCTCTCCTAATGAGAGGAACCCAGGAGTCAGGGAGAGGAGGGGTGGGTGGTGGTTGGAGACAGAGGCCTGGTGCCCCGGGTGCAGTGGAAGTCTCTGGAAGACCAGGTGGAGGGAGGCCGCACAGAGTGATGCCCAGGGTCACAGACCTGTCGCAGCTGCTGTTTGTTAGTTCAAGTCCTGCTCTGAGGTGCTCTGTGTCAGCTCTGAGCGACAGGTGAGCTGGGGGTGCTCTGCAATGAGGGCTATGTGCACGGTTCCTGTGTGCCCAGCCCTGCCACGGTACCTGCAAGGGTAGCTCTGTATCCTGGGAGGGGCCTGACCACGAGAGCCCCGTGGGCTGGGGTGGGGGTGGGGTACCTGCCCAGGTGAGCTCCATATTCTGGGATTGGTCTGACCACGAGAGCCCCATGGGCTGCTGGGGACCTGGTAAAGGATGTCAGGACAGTCAGTGAAGCCACCGAGGATATACCTCCAGCTGCTCCTAATTCCTACACCCTGCTGGTCATTCTACCAACCACCAGGACATGGTATTCTGTATTAGTCTTCAATGATGCCTTCTTTTGTATTCCATTAGTCCCAGAGTCACAAGAAATTTTGGCTTGTGAGTGGCAGGACTCAACATACAACTAAAACAATACTTCCGGGCCGTTTTGCCCCAAGGGTGCAAAAATTCCCACACCATCTTTGGGGAAAGCTTAGCTAAAGAACTAAAATTCTACCTCTGGAAAAGGAAACCCTCCTTCAGTACACAGACGACATTCTGATTGCCAGCCCTACTAAGGAGGCCTCTGAACTACCAAGCCAATAATGGATAGAAGTTGTCCAAGAAAAAGCTCAAATATCACAGACTGCGGTGACCTGCCTGGGCTTCATTCTCACAGAAGGTCGGAGAAGCCCATCCCAGGAAAGGGAAGAAACCATTTTCAGCCTTACCCCTTTCTAAAACTAGAAGACAGCTTAGGGGTTCTTGGGGAGGCCAGGGTTTGCTGCTTCTGGATCCCTAACTACAGTCTACTAGCTGGGCCTCTATATGAAACACTGAAAGGAAAAGATGATGATCCTGTTGAATAGAATCCAGAAGTGGCCTTTCAAGAATGGAAAGAGCAGTCAATTCAGACCCTTGCCCTGGAACTCCCTAATTTAGCTAAACCCTTTGACCTTTACATTCCCGGTGAAAGGTGAATCGCCATTGGAGAATTAGTGCAAAAACTGGGACCACTTGAAATGGAACAATGCAAGAATGCCATCCAGGTAGGATAAACTACGGTCACCAAGGGGCTTGGCCAACTGCCACATCTGGCCAAGATACTGGCGGTATCTAAAAACCTGGAAATCAGCAGCCCCAAAGGTCACCTCCCTCCTAAGGGAAAAGGACCCCACGTGGTGATCCTAACCACCAACCATGCCCTGAAGTTTCAGGGTTCGCTCCGTGGGCACACCAACCTCGAGTGAGGAGGCCTTCCAACTTCAACATCCAGAGAGATAACCGGGGGCAACAGGGCACCATGACGACTCATGTGAACATCACTTGACCTGGAGTTTCTCTCATAAAACAACAAGAGTGTGTCCCAAAAGAGTAGACTACTGCTTGCAGGACATACTGCACCCAGAGGGGAGCTAATAATCTTGGCGGGGGAACCGTATATCACACTGTCACCATAGAAAAGCCTACAGACACCGTGATGATGGTGGCCAATAAGACTGGCTGGACTCCTGTTTACTTCAAAAGGCTGTTGACTCAGTGGCCATCATGGTCCTTGATCACCACTGACCCTGGACTGTCTGGGAGTTGAGCAGGCAGGGCTCTGACACCTGGTGCTGTTTGTACGTTAATTCAGGGGCCTAATTGAAGAAAGCGCAGACTACTGGTCAGAGCATCTAGGCTGGCAGAAACGGTCAGCCTAAGGTGGCTGAACAAATGTGGGGCGGGGTGAAACCGGCCCCCACAGCGTCTCTGCACATCTCTTTCCTGGACCCTTAAAGGTCATTAGAATCTATAACACTTCCAATGCTGGTGCTCAGGTGGACGAGCAGGGAGGCAGGGGGCCTGGGGACAATCAACGTCACCTGGAGGCTGCTGGGGAGAAGCTCTGACCCTCGCCCCCGGGTATGAGGGCTCCCAACTCAGCACTCAGCAGTTACAGAAGAAGGGTCTGCACCCTCAGCACTCCAAGAATGAGGAACGGGACAAAAGGCAGAGGAGGGGTTTGTCCCCAGCAAAGCCCATTAAAAATCCCTGGGAGATAAAAATAGAATCTGGGCAATAAAGTCAAGTCTAACCTTTTTTATCCTTTGTGCTTTGTCTAATTTCATGTGCTCCTAGGGTCCCGCATGCAGAGGTTCCACACCCGGCACTTCAGACCAGATTTCCTAGTGCAGAATGGCTGGGACGACACCTCAGCTCCTGGGACCCAGTGCAGACTCCGCGATACAGAGCCTGAGCTGCAGCCAACCCGGCCCTCGAGAGCTCCGCCCCCTCCCTCCCACTGACTCTGACAGGATCTCTACACAGCAGCCCAGCCCACAGCCCAGGGGGTAGTGCATGCTCTCACCTCTCCATTCTCTGATCAAAATATAAAGTTTCCTTTGCTTGTGAACCAAACTCAGTCTCGATCTGTTGGCCCCAATGACACTGGGCAGGGGGACACTTGTTGGGGTCCACTCTGGAGGATCAGTAACAGAAATTGAGACTATTGTAACCTCAATGAACAGATGTGTGAGCCAAACTGTAGTTAACATAGAACAGTGTATAAGGCTCGGGTAAAATAAGATGTTTCTAACACTTCCATTTGATATTTCCATCACTTTATTATAAGCAAGTTCAGTGAAAAGGTTTGTCTTATTTGTCAGGTCAATATTAGAGAAACGAAGTGATTTCTTTCCAAGGATGTACATCTAATAATCTTGGTTAAAGCTTCAATCTTGTTTTAAATGCTTTTCCATTGAAAATGATACCTCTCTTTCAGCTCCCCCATTTCTGAGAAGTATAAAATCTTATAATTTATTATTACCAAATGGGAAAGGTGGGAGGAGGGATAAATTAACAGTTTGGGATTAACACATACACACTGCTATGTATAAAATAGATCATCAACAAGGAACTACTGTATAGCACAGGGAACTACACTCAACATTTTGCAATAAGCTATAAGGGGAAATAATCTGAAAAAGAATAGATATTTTTACTGACATCATCTATCAATGACAGTTAAAGTGTAACCTAAGGGAAGCTGGTGGTGAGTGCTTCTGACCCTGAAGACTTCAATCATCTAAAGTTTGGACTCTGCCTACTTCCCAAGGCCCTTAATGAACATATGTGTAGCCGTAGCTTAAAAAATTCCCCAGTTTGTGTTTCGGGGAGACACTGATTTTGAAAAAGCCCTGATGTTCTCCTTACATGAATGGGACTCTTCCTACTGCTAAAACATGTCTGTCACACCCAGAGGATGGTATACCGTCTGATCGGGAAGAGTTTGGAAAAGGCATCTCATCTCCTCATCTCCTGGTGCTCGGGTTCACCCCTCCAGCGTCTTTACTAACAGTCTCCCCACTTGGAGATGTCAGCACTGTCAACATCCTGTTGTGTACAGTTTGGAATTTGTCCAGAGGATGAAGCGGAAGGATGAGGAACAATGAGAGACAAGTCCTAGGTGTTCAGACAGGCACATGTCACTCTAATTTCCAATCAGGAAGACGAATTGACCAAAGGCTAGGGTTGCCCATGGAAACAGTATAGGGCTTGAGGAAATCCCGCTGCTTTGTGGCCAGTTCCCATAAACACAAGTTGAACAATGGAACTCAGGGGCAGTAAAATTCACGAAACTGCAGAGTTGAAAATATCCATCACTGAAAAATGTCTTGAGGAAAGTCAGAGAAAAGGACTTGTAAGCAAGGGAGAATGGCAGGAAAGGGATCTGAGGAGGTAGAAAGGACTCGCCATTAAGCACAAGAAAAGGAGCTGAACATTGCCAACATTGCAGTTGGCCAAAAAGGGTGTATGCGTTTTTTTCTGTATATATTCAAGAAAAGGGCATACACTTTTTTAGCCAAGCAAACAGGTGGGCACTGGAAGTCAATACTACAAAAGATATCACTTCGCATCAGTCAGAAGAGCCATCCTCATAAAGCGTAAACAACAGAAATGCAGGACAGGGCAAGGAGAAGAGGGAGCCCTGTGAGACTTATAGTGGAAATGTATATTGCCAACGGCCATTCTGGAGAAGTGTATTGTGTTTACTAAAGCATCTAAAAAATGAGCTACAGAGCATAGGGCACTTGCACTCATGGGCGTATATCTTGGGAAAAACAAAAATTGAGAGGACACAGGCACCCCAATGTTTACCCCCTCTCTGTTAAAAAGATCCTCGACTAGGATATAACTTAAATGTCTCTGGAGGGAAAAAATGGATAGAGATGTGGTACTTAGGTAGAGTGGAATATTATTCAGCCTGGAAATCAATGAAATATGGCCAGTTGTAACAACTCCGGAGGAGTTACGTATGATCTTTCTAAGTGACATAATTCAAAAAGAAAAAGACACATATCATAAGATATCACTTAAAGGTGGAATCCAAAATGGCTACACATGAAATAAATTACAAAACAAAAACATAGTCAAATATGTAGAAAACACGCATAAGGCTGCTAAACGGGAAAGGTGGGGAGGGGTGAGGCATCATCCAGGAGGTTGAAATTAGCAAAGATACCATTCCAAATACCAAACTGATAATCAACAAGGCCCACACGGTAGCTAAAAGAACTGCACTCAGCACACTCAAGTCACCGGAAAAGAATATATACGACTGGTAAGAATCTGAAAAAGAATTTACTGATGTCTCTCTGTACGTGAATCAAGTGGATGTACAGCAGCAAGAAACAGAGCTTTGAAAATCAGCTGTAACCAATATAGTAATAAATTGAAAAAAATAAATGACAGAGAGACAGAGAAAACCTCTTACAACTTTTCCTCAGGGACGGTGATGCAACATGGATTGAACACATCTAGACCCACAGCAGGATGAGACATAAGGCTGGAAACTGTTTGCACTAAGAGAAATGTGAGGTTGGGTGAGGAAATGCACACCCTTTAAAGTAATACTACCTGGTACCCATTCAATGGGTCCCAAATCTGCAGGTTCAAGGGATCTTCCTACAGCTAAAACATGCATGGAAAACCCAGAGGACTGTACACCATGTGATCGGGAGATGTGTCTAAAATGCAGCTCATTTATCCTCTCCTGGTGCTCCTGTTCACCATTCCAGCCACGTTACTTAGAATCTGCCCACTTGGAGAATCAGCACATTTCAACTTCTGTTTCACACATTTTGCAAATTGTGAGGAGGATGAACGGGAAGAGGGGGAACCAATGAGAGAATAGTTGTAGGGGTTTGGACGGGCACATATCACTCTAATTTCCCATTAAGAATAAGAATTGAAAAAAGGCTCAGCCCGCCTCGCCGGAGCCAAAATAGGGCCTGAAGCAATCCTGTGGGTTTGAGGCCAGCTCACAAAAGAGCAACTTAAAAAATGGAGCTCAGGGTCACTGCAATTCACAAACCTGCAGAGTTATAAATGAAAACTAACGTCCAAAAATATGTTGAGGTAAGGCAAAGAAGAGGATCTGAATGCAAGACAGAATTGCAAGAAACAGATTTCAAGAGATAGATTGGACTCGTCTTTAAAGCACATGAAAAGCGGCAGAATTTCGACAATGATGCAGTTGGCCCAAAAGGGCGTATGCGTTTTTTCCTGATTATATCCAGGAAAAAACGCATACGCACTTTATGGGCAATGAAGCAAGCAAGCAATGCAAATGTGCACAACAAAGAAGTCTCATTTCCCACCGGTCAAAAGGGCCATCCTAAAAAATTGTAAAAACCAGAAATGCAGGACAGGCCATGGAGAACAGGGAGCCTTTATACGCTGATGGGCAGTGTGTGAACTGCCGAGAGCCACTCTGGAGAAGTGTATGGTGGTTCCTAAATCATCTAAAAAACAGAGCTACAGAGCATAGGACACTTCCAATCATGGGAGTATATCTAGGGAAGTCTAAAAATCAACAAGACACAAGCACACCACAGTTTAGGGCTACTCTGTTTACAAGAACCTCAACTTCAGTACACCTTAAATATCCCAGGAAAGAGAACAATGGATAAAGAAGATGTGGTACTTATGTACAATGGAATATCTCTTCACCATGAAATCAAGGTAATAAGGCTAGTAGAAGGAGAAAGAGTGGATTTAGGTCCGATAATACTACTTGAAATAAGTCAAACAGAAAAAGAAACATATCATAAGATATCACTTATAGAGGGAGGGTAAATATGGCTGCACAAGAAATGAATTACAGAACAGAACAGTGTCTCACATTTAGAAAACACACTTATGTCAGCTTAAGGGGAAAGGAGAGGTGGGGTGATGCATTAAACCAGAGTTTGAAATTAGCACAGATACCGTTCAATAAACCAAATAGATATTAGACAAGATCTACACCTTGCTCAATGAACTGGCCTCAACACACCCTATACACCGCAGAGAAATATATCTGAGTAATAAGAATCTTAAAACCCATGTATTGATATATCTCCATAAGGGAATCAAGTGTGTGCAGAGTGGCACAAACACAGCAGTGAAAATGAGCTAAACCCCATTATAGAAATAAATTTTAAAAACAAAATGCAGAAACAATGAAAGAGAGAAAAATTCTTACAAAATTTGCTCAGGGGCTGTGATGTAACCTGGATTGACCACATATAAACCCACAGCTGGATAAGACATAAGGCTGCACACTTGGGGCTGAGAGGATTGGTGAGCTTTGGTGAGCAACTGCCAAAAGTTTAATGCAATACTTCATGCTACTCATTCCAAGGGTCCCAAAACTCCAGGTTGAAGGGAATCTTCCTACATCTAAACCATGCTTGGGAAACCCAGCGACTGGTATACCATATGATTGGGAAAGGTTTCTAAAACGCACCTCATTTTTCCTCTCCTGGGACTCCGGATCGACATTCCAGCCACTTTACTAACAATATCCCCACATGGAGAGTCAATGCCTTTAAGTTCTAGTATCGCACAGTCTGCAGTTAGTGCGGAGGATGAATGGGAATAGGGGGAACCAGTGAGAAACTAGCTGTAGCAGTTTCAATGGGCACATGTCACTCTAATTTCACATCAGTAAGAAGAATAAACCAAAGGCACAGCAAGGTGCCCCAGAAGAAGAATAGGGCCTGAAGGAATCCTGTGGTTATGAGGCAAGATTACAAAAATAAGAGCAGAAAAATGGAGCTAAGGGCCACTGCAATTCAAAAACCTGCAGAGTTATAAAGGCCAACTATTTTCAAAAAATATATTGAGGTAAGGCTATGAAGAGGCATTGGAGGCAAGGCAGAATTGCAGGAAACCGATTACAGGAGGTAGACTGGAATTGCATTTAAAGCATAGGAAAAGAGGCAGAACGTCCACAATGATGCACTTGGCCAAAAAGGGCGTATGCGTTTTTTCCTGAATATATTCAGGAAAAAACGCATACGCCCTTTTTGGCCAACCAAGCAAGCTTGCAAAGGAAATCTGCACTACAATGAAGTCTCACTTCCCACTGGTCAAAAGGGCCATCTGAAAAAAGTGTAAAATCCAGAAAGGCAGGACAGGCCATGGAGAACTGGGAGCCTTGTTATGCTGATGGGCGGGATGTAAATTGCCAACAGCCACTCAGGAGAAGTGTATGGTGTTTCCTGAAACATCTAAAAAACAAAGCAACAGAGCCTAGGGCACTTCCACTTATGGTCCTATAGCTTAGGGAAATTAAAATCAAAAAGACACAGCCACCCAAAAGTTTGGGACAACTCTGTTTACAAGAACCGCGTTTATGGTACAAGTTCAATATCGCAGAAAGTGGAAAATGGATAAAGAAGTTGTGGTAATTACGTACAATGCAATATCACTCAGCAATTAAATCTATGTCATCAGGCCAATAGCAGCATAATGAGTGGATTCAGGTATGATGATTCTAACTGAAATAAGTCACACAGAAAAAGAAACATCATAAGATATCACTAATACACGGAATGTAAACTTGGCTACACAGGAACTGGTTTACAAAGACGAAGAGGGTCTCAAATTTAGAAAACCAACGTATGCTTGCTTAAGGGGAAAGGTGAGTTGGGGTGCTGCATAAAACCACAGATTGAAATGAGCACAGATAAAGTTCCTTAAGCCAAATATGTAATAGACAAGAGCTACTCCTTGCTCAACGAAATGGACTCAACACCCCATATTAAACACCTAAGAATGTACCTAACAAGTAAGTATCTGAAAACCTATGGATTGCTATGTCTCTGAAAGAGAATCAAGCATGTGTGCAGGGGCATAAACGCAGCAGTGATAGGATTGGAGAGGTTCGGTGAGCAAATGAAGACCCTTTGATGTCATATTGCATGGTACCCATTCCACGGGTCTCAACTCTCCAGGTTTAAGGGATTCTTCCTTCAGCTAAAACATGCATGTGGAACCCAGAGTATGATCAACCGTGTGATCGGGAGACGTGGTGAAATATGTCTCAGTTCTCGTCCCCTGGTACTCGGGTGCAACATTCCAGACGCTTTATTAACACTCTCCCGACTTGGAGAATCAGTGCCTTTAACCTCCTGTTTGGCCCAGTTTGCAATTTCTGCGGAAGATGAACAGGAATATGGAGAACCAATGAGAGACTAGCTGGAGGTGTCTGGACGGGCAAATTTAACTCTCATTTCCCACCAGGAAGAGGAATTAACCAAAGGCTCAGCGTGCCGTGGTGGAACTAGATTAGGGCCTGAAGCAATCCTGCAGTGTTGCGGCCAGCTCACAAGAAAGCGAGTTGAAGAAAGGGGCTCAGGGGCACTGTAATTCACAAACCTGCAGAGTTATAAATGACAGCTATCGTCCAAAAATATACTGAAGGAAGGCTGCCAAGAGGACTTGAAAGCGGGGCAGAATTGCAGGAAACCAATTTCAGGAGGTGGACTGGAATTGCATTTAAAGCATAGGAAAAGAGGCAGAACGTCCACAATGATGCACTTGGCCAAAAAGGGCGTATGCGTTTTTTCCTGAATATATTCAGGAAAAAACGCATACGCCCTTTTTGGCCAACCAAGCAAGCCTGCAAAGGAAATCTGCACTACAATGAAGTCTCACTTCCCCCCGGTCAAAAGGGCCATCTGAAAAAAGTGTAAAATCCAGAAAGGCAGGACAGGCCATGGAGAACTGGGAGCCTTGTTATGCTGATGGGCGGGATGTAAATTGCCAACAGCCACTCAGGAGAAGTGTATGGTGTTTCCTGAAACATCTAAAAAACAAAGCAACAGAGCCTAGGGCACTTCCACTTATGGTCCTATAGCTTAGGGAAATTAAAATCAAAAAGACACAGCCACCCCAAAATTTTGGATGGCTCTGTTTACAAGAACCTAGTTTACGGTACAAGTTCAATATCGCAGAAAGTGAAAAATGGACAAAGAAGTTGTGGTACTTACGTACAATGCAATATCACTCAGCAATGAAATCTATGTCATCAGGCCCATAGCAGCATAATGAGTGGATTCAGGTATGATGATTCTAACTGAAATAAGTCACACAGAAAAAGAAACATCATAAGATATCACTAATACACTGAATGTAAACTTGGCTACACAGGAACTCAATTACAAAACAGAACAGGGTCTCAAATTTAGAAAACCAACTTATGCTTGCTTAAGAGGAAAGGTGAGTTGGGGTGCTGCATAAAACCAGAGATTGACATGAGCACAGATAAAGTTCCTTAAGCCAAACATGTAATAGACAAGAGCTACTACTTGCTCAAGGAAATGGACTCAACACCCCCTATTAAATGCCTAAGAATGTACCTGACTAGTAAGCATCTTAAAACCTATGGATTGCTATGTCTCCGAAAGAGAATCAAGCATGTGTACAGGGGCATAAACGCAGCAGTCATAGGATTGGAGACATTCGGTGAGCCAATGAAGACCTTTGAAGTCATATTGCATGGTACCCATTCCACGGGTCTCAACTCTCCAGGTTTAAGGGATTCTTCCTTCAGCTAAAACATGCATGTGGAACCCAGAGTATGATCCACCGTGTGATCGGGAGACGTGTTCCAATATGTCTCAGTTCTCGTTCCCTGGTACTCGGGTGCAACATTCCAGAGGCTTTACTAACACGCTCCCGACTTGGAGAGTCAGTGCCTTTAACCTCCTGTTTGGCCCAGTTTGCAATTTCTGCGGAAGATGAACAGAAATAGGGAGAACCAATGAGAGACAAGCTGGAGGTGTCTGGACTGGCAAAATTAACTCTCATTTCCCACCAGGAAGAGGAATTAACCAAAGGCTCAGTGTGCCGTGCCGGAACCAGATTAGGGCCTGAAGCAATCCTGCGGTGTTGTGGCCATCTCACAAGAAAGCGAGTTGAAAAAAGGAGCTCAGGGGCACTGTAATTCACAAACCTGCAGAGTTATAAATGACAGCTATCGTCCAAAAATATACTGAAGTAAGCCTGCCAAGACGACTTGAAAGCACGGCAGAATTTCAGGAAACCGATTTCAGGAGGTAGACTGGAATTGCATTTAAAGCATAGGAAAAGAGGCAGAACGTCGACAATGATACACTTGGCAAAAAAGGGCGTATGCGATTTTTCCTGAATGTATTCAGGAAAAAACGTCTACGAACTTTTTGGCCAACCAAGCAAGCTTGAAAAGGAAATCTGCACTACAATGAAATCTCACTTTCCCCCGGTCAAAAGGGCCATCTGAAAAAAGTGTAAAATCCAGAAAGGCAGGACAGGCCATGGAGAACTGGGAGACTTGTTATGCTGATGGGCCGGATGTAAATTGCCAACAGCCAATGGGGAGAAGTGTATGGTGTTTCCTGAAACATCTAAAAAACAAAGCAACAGAGCCTAAGGCACTTCCACTTATGGTCCTATAGCTTAGGGAAATTAAAATCAAAAAGACACAGCCACCCCAATGTTTGGGATAGCTCTGTTTACAATATCGTCATTTACGGTACAAGTTCAATATCGCAGAAAGCGAAAAATGGATAAAGAAGTTGTGGTACTTATGTACAATGCAATATCACTCAGCAATGAAATCTATGTCATCAGGCCCATAGCAGCATAATGAGTGGATTCAGGTATGATGATTCTAACTGAAATAAGTCACACAGAAAAAGAAACATCATAAGATATCACTAATACACGGAATGTAAACTTGGCTACACAGGAACTGGATTACAAAACAGAACAGGGTCTCAAATTTAGAAAACAACTTATGCTTGCTTAAGGGGAAAGGTGAGTTGGGGTGCTGCATAAAACCAGAGATTGAAATGAGCACAGATAAAGTTCCTTAAGCCAAATATGTAATAGACAAGAGCTACTCCTTGCTCAAAGAAATGGGCTCAACACCCCATAATAAACGACTAAGAATGTAGCTGACTTGTAAGTATCTTAAAACCTATGGATTGCTATGTCTCCGAAAGAGAATCAAGCATGTGTACAGGGGCATAAACGCAGCAGTGATAGGATTGGAGAAGTTCGGTGAGCAAATGAAGACCCTTTGAAGTCATATTGCATGGTACCCATTCCACGGGTGTCAACTCTCCAGGTTTAAGGGATTCTTCCTTCAGCTAAAACATGCATGTGGAACCCAGAGTATGATCAACCGTGTGATCGGGAGACGTGTTCAAATATGTCTCCGTTCTCGTCCCCTGGTACTCGGGTGCAACATTCCAGACACTTTACTAACACTCTCCTGACGTGGAGAGTCAGTCCCTTTAACCTCCTGTTTGGCCCAGTTTGCAATTTCTGCGGAAGATGAACAGGAATAGGGAGAACCAATGAGAGACTAGCTGGAGGTGTCTGGACGGGCAAATTTAACTCTCATTTCCCACCAGGAAGAGGAATTAACCAAAGGCTCAGCGTGCCGTGCCGGAACCAGATTAGGGCGTGAAGCAATCCTGCAGTGTTGCGGCCAGCTCACAAGAAAGCGAGTTGAAGAAAGGAGCTCAGGGGCACTGTCATTCACAAACTTGCAGAGGTATAAATGACAGCTCTCGTCCAAAAATATACTGAACTAAGGCTGCCAAGAGGACTTGAAAGCGGGACAGAATTGCAGGAAACCGATTTCAGGACGTAGACTGGAATTGCATTTAAAGCATAGGAAAAGAGGCAGAACTTCGACAATAAGGCACTTGGCCAAAAAGGGCGTATGCGTTTTTTCCTGATTATATTCAGGAAAAAAACGCATACGCCCTTTTTGGCCAACCAAGCAAACTTGCAAAGGAAATCTGCACTACAATGAAGTCTCACTTCCCCCCGATCAAAAGGGCCATCTGAAAAAAGTGTAAAATCCAGAAAGGCAGGACAGGCCATGGAGAACTGGGAGCCTTGTAAGCTGATGGGCAGGATATAAATTCCCAACAGCCACTCGGGAGAAGTGTATGGTGTTTCCTGAAACATCTAAAAGACAAAGCAACAGAGCCTAGGTCAATTCCACTTATGGTCCTATAGCTTAGGGAAATTAAAATCAAAAAGACACAGCCACCCCAAAGTTTGGGACGGCTCTGTTTACAAGAACCTCGTTTACTGTACAAGTTCAATATCGCAGAAAGTGAAAAATGGATAAAGAAGTTGTGGTACTTACGTACAATGCAATATCACTCAGCAATGAAATCTATGTCATCAGGCCCGTAGCAGCATAATGAGTGGATTCAGGTATGATGATTCTAACTGAAACAAGTCACACAGAAAAAGAAACATCATAAGATATCACTAATACACGGAATGTAAACTTGGCTACACAGAACTGAATTACAAAACAGAACAGGGTCTCAAATTTAGAAAACCAACTTATGCTTGCTTAAGGGGAAAGGTGAGTTGGGGTGCTGCATAAAACCAGAGATTGAAATGAGCACAGATAAGGTTCCTTAAGCCAAATATGTAACAGACAAGAGTTACTCCTTGCTCAACGAAATGGACTCAAAACCCCATATTAAACGCCTAATAATGTACCTGACAATAAGTATCTTAAAATCTATGGATTGCTATGTCTCTGAAAGAGAATCAAGCATGAGTACAGTGCCATAAACGCAGCAGTGATAGGATTGGAGAGGTTCGGTGAGCAAATGAAGACCCTTTGAAGTCATATTGCATGGTACCCATTCCACGGGTCTCAACTCTCCAGGTTTAAGGGATTCTTCCTTCAGCTAAACATGCATTTGGAACCCAGACTATGATCAACCGTGTGATCGTGAGTCATGTTCAAATATGTCTCAGTTCTCAACCCCTGGTAATCAGGTGCAACATTCCAGACACTTTACTAACACTCTCCCGACTTGGAGAGTCAGTGCCTTTAACCTCCTGTTTGGCCCAGTTTGCAAATTCCGCGGATGATGAACAGGAATAGGGAGAACCAATGAGAGACTAGCTGGAGATGTCTGGACGGGCAAATTTAACTCTCATTTCCCACCAGGAAGAGGAATTAAGCAAAGGCTCAGCATGCCGTGCCGGAACCAGATTAGGGCCTGAAGCAATCCTGCGGTGTTGCGGCCAGCTCACAAGAAAGCGAGTTGAAGAAAGGAGCTCAGGGGCACTGTAATTCACAAACCTGCAGAGTTATAAATGACAGCTATCGTCCAAAAATATACTGAAGTAAGGCTGCCAAGAGGACTTGAAAGCGGGGCAGAATTGCAGGAAACCGATTTCAGGAGGTATACTGGAATTGCATTTAAAGCATAGGAAAAGAGGCAGAACGTCGACAATGATGCACTAGGCCAAAAAGTGCATACGCGTTTTTTCCTGAATATATTCAGGAAAAAAAGCATACGCACTTTTTGGCCAACCAGGCAAGCTTGCAAAGGAAATCTGCACTACAATGAAGTCTCTATTCCCCCGGGTCAAAAGGGCCATCTGTAAAAAGTGTAAAATCCAGAAAGGCAGGACAGGCCATGGAGAACTGGGAGCCTTGTTATGCTGATGGGCGGGATGTAAATTTCCAACAGCCAGTTGGGAAAATTGTATGGTGTTTCCTGAAACATCTAAAAAACAAAGCAACAGAGCCTAGGGCACTTCCACTTATGGTCCTACAGCTTAGGGAAATTAAAATCAAAAAGACACAGCCACCCAAAAGTTTGGGAGGGCTCTGTTTATAAGAACCTCGTTTACAGTACAAGTTCAATATCGCACAAAGTGAAAAATGGATAAAGAAGTTGTGGTACTTACGTACAATACAATATCACTCAGCAATGAAATCTATGTCATCAGGCCCGTAGCAGCATAATGAGTGGATTCAGGTATGATGATTCTAACTGAAATAAGTCACACAGAAAATGAAACATCATAAGATATCACTAATACACGGAATGTAAACTTGGCTACACAGGAACTGGATTACAAAACAGAACAGTGTCTCAAATGTAGAAAACCAACTTATGCTTGCTTAAGGGGAAAGGTGAGTTGGGGTGCTGCATAAAACCAGAGATTGAAATGAGCACAGATAAGGTTCCTTAAGCCAAATATGTAATAGACAAGAGCTACCCCTTGCTCAACGAAATGGACTCAAAACCCCATATTAAACGCCTAATAATGTACCTGACAATAAGTATCTTAAAATCTATGGATTGCTATGTCTCTGAAAGAGAATCAAGCGTGTGTACAGGGGCATAAACGCAGCAGTGATAGGATTGGAGAGGTTCGGTGAGAAAATGAAGACCCTTTGAATACATATTGCATGGTACCCATTCCACGGGTCTCAACTCTCCAGGTTTAAGGGATTCTTCCTTCAGCTAAACATGCATTTGGAACCCAGACTATGATCAACCGTGTGATCGTGAGTCATGTTCAAATATGTCTCAGTTCTCATACCCTGGTACTCGGGTGCAACATTCTAGACACTTTACTAACACTCTCCCGACTTGGAGAGTCAGTGCCTTTAACCTCCTGTTTGGCCCAGTTTGCAAATTCCGCGGATGATGAACAGGAATAGGGAGAACCAATGAGAGACTAGCTGGAGGTTTCTGGACGGGCAAATTTAACTCTCATTTCCCACCAGGAAGAGGAATTAAGCAAAGGCTCAGCGTGCCGTGCCGGAACCAGATTAGGGCCTGAAGCAATCCTGCGGTGTTGCGGCCAGCTCACAAGAAAGCGAGTTGAAGAAAGGAGCTCAGGGGCACTGTAATTCACAAACCTGCAGAGTTATAAATGACAGCTATCGTCCAAAAATATACTGAAGTAAGGCTGCCAAGAGGACTTGAAAGCGGGGTAGAATTGCAGGAAACCGATTTCGGGAGTTAGAATGGAATTGCATTTAATGCATAGGAAATGAGGCAGAACGTCGACAATGATGCCCTAGGCCAAAAAGGGCATATGCGTTTTTTCCTGAATATATTCAGGAAAAAATGCATACGCCCGTTTTGGCCAACCAAGCAAGCTTGCAACGGAAATCTGCACTGCAATGAAGTCTCACTTCCCCCCGGTCAAAAGGGCCATCTGAAAAAAGTGTAAAATCCAGAAAGGCAGGACAGGCCATGGAGAAATGGGAGCCTTGTTATGCTGATGGGCGGGATGTAAATTGCCAACAGCCACTGGTTAGAAGTGTATGGTGTTTCCTGAAACATCTAACAAACAGAGGAAAAGAGCCTAGGGCACTTCCACTTATGGTCCTATAGCTTAGGGAAATTAAAATCAAAAAGGCAGAACCACCCAAAAGTTTTGGACGGCTATGTTTACAAGAACCTCGTTTACGGTACAAGTTCAATATCACAGAAATTGAAAAATGGATAAAGAAGTTGTGGTACTTACGTACAATGCAATATCACTCAGCAATTAAATCTATGTCATCAGGCCCGTAGCAGCATAATGAGTGGATTTAGGTATGATGATTCTAACTACAATACGTAACACAGAAAAAGAAACATCTTAAGATATCACCAATACACGAAATGTAAACTTGGCTACACAGGAACTGAATTACAAAACAGAACATGGTCTCAAATTTAGAAAACCAACTTATGCTTGCTTAAGGGGAAAGGTGAGTTGGGGTGCTGCATAAAACCAGAGATTGAAATGAGCATAGATAAAGTTCCTTAAGCCAAATATGTAATAGACAAGAGCTACTCCTTGCTCAACGAAATGGACTCAACACCCCATATTAAATGCCTAAGAATGTATCTGACTAGTAAGTATCTTAAAATCTATGGATTGCTATGTCTCCGAAAGAGAAACAAGCGTGTGTACAGGGGCATAAACGCAGTAGTGATAGGATTGGAGAAGTTTGGTAAGCAAATGAAGACCCTTTGAAGGCATATTGCATGGTACCCATTCCACGGGTCTCAACTCTCCAGGTTTAAGGGATTCTTCCTTCAGCTAAAACATGCATGTGGATCCCAGAGTATGATCAACCATGTGATCGGGAGACGTGTTCAAATATGTCTCAGTTCTCGTCCCCTGGTACTCGGGTGCAACATTCCAGATGCGTTACTAACACTCTGACGACTTGCAGAGTCAGTGCCTTTCACCTCCTGTTTGGCCCAGTTTGAAATTTCTGCAAAAGATGAACAGGAATAGGGAGAACCGATGAGAGACAAGCTGGAGGTGTCTGGACGGGCAAATTTAACTCTCATTTCCCACCAGGAAGAGGAATTAACCAAAGGCTCAGCGTGCCGTGCTGGAACCAGATTAGGGCCTGAAGCAGTCCTGCGGTGTTGCGGACAGCTCACAAGAAAGCGAGTTGAAGAAAGGAGCTCAGGGGCACTGTAATTCACAAACCTGCAGAGTTATAAATGACA
The DNA here is from genome assembly GCF_937001465.1 of Orcinus orca. NCBI lineage: Eukaryota > Metazoa > Chordata > Mammalia > Artiodactyla > Delphinidae > Orcinus > Orcinus orca. The sequence continues at coordinate 164,182 of NW_026044095.1, read as the reverse complement.
GCTCTCCTCCAAAAATATACTGAAGTAAGGCTGCCAAGAGGACTAGAAAGCAGGGCAGAATGGCAGGAACCCGATTTCAGGAGGTAGACTGGAATTGCATTTAAAGCATAGGAAAAGAGGCAGAACGTAGACAATGATGCACTTGGCCAAAAAGGGCGTATGCGTTTTTTCTTGAATATATTCAGGAAAAAACGCATACGCCCTTTTTGGCCAACCAAGCAAGCTTGCAAAGGAAATCTGCACTACAATGAAGTCTCAGTTCCCCCCGGTCAAAAGGGCTATCTGAAAAAAGTGTAAAATCCAGAAAGGCAGGACAGGCCATGGAGAACTGGGAGCCTTGTTATGCTGATGGGCGGGATGTAAATTGCCAACAGCCACTCTGGAGAAGTGTATGGTGTTTCCTGAAACATCTAAAAAACAAAGCAACAGAGCCGAGGGCACTTCCACTTATGGTCCTATAGTTTAGGGAAATTAAAATCAAAAGACACAGCCAACCCAAAGTTTGGGACGGCTGTGTTTACAAGAACCTCCTTTACAGTACAAGTTCAATATCGCAGAAAGCGAAAAATGGATAAAGAAGTTGTGGTACTTACGTACAATTCAATATCACTCAGCAATGAAATCTATGTCATCAGGCCCGTAACAGCATAATGAGTGGATTCAGGTGTGATGATTCTAACTGAAATAATTCACACAGAAAAAGAAACATCATAAGATATCACTAATACACGGAATGAAAACTTGGCTACACAGGAACTGGATTACAAAAGAGAACAGGGTCTCAAATTTAGAAAACCAACTTATGCTTGCTTAAGGGGAAAGGTGAGTTGGGGTGCTGCATAAAACCAGAGATTGAAATGAGCACAGATAAAGTTCCTTAAGCCAAATATGGAATAGACAAGAGCTACTCCTTGCTCAACGAAATGGACTCAAAACCCCATATTAAACGCCTAATAATGTACCTGACAGTAAGTATCTTAAAACCTATGGATTGCTATGTCTCTGAAAGAGAATCAAGCGTGAGAACAGGGGCATAAACTCAGCAGTGATAGGATTTGAGAGGTTCGGTGAGCAAATGAAGACCCTTTGAAGTCATATTGCATGGTACCCATTCCACGGGTCTCAACTCTCCAGCTTTAAGGGATTCTTCCTTCAGCTAAAACATGCATGTGGAACCCAGAGTATGATCAATCATGTGATCGGGAGACGTGTTCCAATATGTCTCAGTTCTCTTCCCCTGGTACTCGGGTGCAACTTTGCAGATGCTTTACTAACACTCTCCCGACTTGGAGAGATAGTGCCTTTAACCTCCTGTTTGGCCCAGTTTGCAATTTCTGCGGAAGATGAACAGGAATAGGGAGAAACAATGAGAGACTAGCTGGAGGTGTCTGGATGGGCAAATTTAACTCTCATTTCCCACCAAGAAGAGGAATTAAGCAAAGGCTCAGCGTGTCGTGCCGGAACCAGATTAGGGCCTGAAGCAATCCTGCGGTGTTGCAGCCAGCTCACAAGAAAGTGAGTTGAAGAAAGAAGCTCAGGGGCACTGTAATTCACAAACCTGCACAGTTATAAATGACAGCTATCGTCCAAAAATATACTGAAGTAAGCCTGCCAAGAGGACTTGAAAGCGGGGCAGAATTGCAGGAAACCGATTTCAGGAGGTAGACTGGAATGGCATTTAAAGCATAGGAAAAGAGGCAGAACGTCCACAATGATGCACTTGGCCAAAAAGGGCGTATGCGTTTTTTCCTGAATATATTCAGGAGAAAACGCATACGCACTTTTTGGCCAACCAAGCAAGCTTGCAAAGGAAATCTGCACTACATTGAAGTCTCACTTCCCTCCCAGTCAAAAGGAACATCTGAAAAACCTGTAAAATCCAGAAAGGCAGGACAGGCCATGGAGAACTGGGAGCCTTGTTATGCTGATGGGCGGGATGTAAATTGCCAACAGACACTCGGGAGAAGTGTATGGTGTTTCCTGAAACATCTAAAAAACAAAGCAACAGAACCTAGGGCACTTCCACTTATTGTCATATAGCTTAGGGAAATTAAAATCAAAAAGACACAGCCACCCCAAAGTTAGGGACCTCTCTGTTTACAAGAACCTCATTTACGGTAGAAGTTCAATATCGCAGAAAGTGAAAAATGGATAAAGAAGTTGTGGTAGTTACGTACAATGCAATATCACTCAGCAATGAAATCTATGTCATCATTCCCGTAGCAGCATAATGAGTGGATTCAGGTATGATGATTCTAACTGAAATAAGTCACACAGAAAAAGAAACGTCATAAGATATCACTAATACATGGAATGTAAACTTGGCGACACAGGCACTGAATTACAAAACACAACAGGGTCTCAAATTTAGAAAACCAACTTATGCTTGCTTAAGGGGAAAGGTGAGTTGGGGTGCTGCATAAAACCAGAGATTGAAATGAGCACAGATAAAGTTCCTTAAGCCAAATATGTAATATACAAGAGCTACTCCTTGCTCAACGAAATGGACTCAACACCCCATATTAAACGCCTAAGAATGTACCTGACTAGTAAGTACCTTAAAACCTATGGATTGCTATGTCTCCGAAAGAGAATCAAGCGTGTGTACAGGGGCATAAACGCAGCAGTGATAGGATTGGAGAGGTTCGGTGAGCAAATGAAAACCCTTTGAAGTCATATTGCATGGTACCCATTCCACGGGTCTCAACTCTCCAGCTTTAAGGGATTCTTCCTTCAGCTGAAACATGCATGTGGAACCCAGAGTATGATCAACCGTGTGATTGGGAGACGTGTTCAAATATGTCTCAGTTTTCGTCCACTGGTACTCAGGTGCAACATTCCAGACGCTTTACTAACACTCTCCCGACTTGGATAGTCAGTGCCTTTAACCTCCTGCTTGGCCCAGTTTGCAATTTCTGCGGAAGATGAACAGGGATAGGGAGGACCAATGAGAGACTAGCTGGAGGTGTCTGGACGGGCAAATTTAACTCTCATTTCCCACCAGGAATAGCAATTAAGCAAAGGCTCAGCGTGCCGTGCCAGAACCAGATTAGGGCCTGAAGCAATCGTGCGGTGTTGCGGCCAGCTCACAAGAAAGCGAGTTGAAGAAAGGAGCTCAGGGGCACTGTAATTCACAAACCTGCAGAGTTATAAATGACAGCTATCGTCCAAAAATATACTGAAGTAAGGCTGCCAAGAGGACTTGAAAGCGGGGCAGAATTGCAGGAAACCGATTTCAGGAGGTAGACTGGAATTGCATTTAAAGCATAGGAAAAGAGGCAGAACGTCCACAATGATGCACTTGGCCAAAAAGGGGGTATGCCTTTTTTCCTGAATATATTCAGGAAAAAACGCATACGCCCTTTTTGGCCAACCAAGCAAGCTTGCAAAGGTAATCTGCACTACACTACAATGAAGTCTCACTTCTCCCCGGTCAAAAGGGTCATCTGAAAAAAGTGTAAAATCCAGAAAAGCAGGACAGGCCATGGAGAACTGGGAGCCTTGTTATGCTGATGGGCGGGATGTAAATTGCCAACAGCCACTCGGGAGAAGTGTATGGTGCTTCCTGAAACATCTAAAAAACAAAGCAACAGAGCCTAGGGCACTTCCACTTATGGTCCTATAGCTTAGGGAAATTAAAATCAAAAAGACACAGCCACCCCAAAGTTTGGGACGGCTCTGTTTACAACAACCTCGTTTACAGTACAAGTTCAATATCGCAGAAAGCGAAAAATGGATAAAGAAGTTGTGGTACTTACGTACAATGCAATATCACTCAGCAATGAAATCTATGTCCTCATTCCCGTAGCAGCATAATGAGTGGATTCAGGTATGATGATTCTAACTGAAATAAGTCACACAGAAAAAGAAACGTCATAAGTTATCACTAATACACGGAATGTAAACTTGGCTACACAGGCACTGAATTACAAAACAGAACAGGGTCTCAAATTTAGAAAACCAACTTATGCTTGCTTAAGGGGAAAGGTGAGTTGGGGTGCTGCATAAAACCAGAGATTGAAATGAGCATAGATAAAGTTCCTTAAGCCAAACATGTAATAGACAAGAGCTACTCCTTGCTCAACGAAATGGACTCAACACCCCATATTAAATGCCTAAGAATGTAGCTGACTAGTAAGTATCTTAAAACCTATGGATTGCTATGTCTCCAAAAGAGAATCAAGCGTGTGTACAGGGGCATAAACGCAGCAGTGATAAGATTGGAGAAGTTCGGTGAGCAAATGAAGACCCTTGGAAGTCATATTGCATGGTACCCATTCCACGGGTGTCAACTCTCCAGGTTTAAGGGATTCTTCCTTCAGCTAAAGCATGCATTGGAACCCAGAGTATGATCAATCATGTGATCGGGAGACGTGTTCCAATATGTCTCAGTTCTCGTCCCCTGGTACTCGGGTGCAACATTGCAGATGCTTTACTAACACTCTCCCGACTTGGAGAGATAGTGCCTTTATCCTCCTGTTTGGCCCAGTTTGCACTTTCTGCGGAAGATGAACAGGAATAGTGGGAACCAATGAGAGACTAGCTGGAGGTGTCTGGATGGGCAAATTTAACTCTCATTTCCCACCAAGAAGAGGAATTAACCAAAGGATCAGCGTGCCGTGCCGGAACCAGATGAGGGCCTGAAGCAATCCTGTGGTGTTGCGGCCAGCTCACAAGAAAGCGAGTTGAAGAAAGGAGCTCAGGGGCACTGTAATTCACAAACCTGCAGAGTTATAAATGACAGCTATCGTCCAAAAATATACTGAAGTAAGCCTGCCAAGAGGACTTGAATGTGGGGCAGAATTGCAGGAAACCGATTTCAGGAGGTAGACTGGAATTGCATTTAAAGCATAGGAAAAGAGGCAGAAGGTCCACAATGATGCACTTGGCCAAAAAGTGCGTATGCGTTTTTTCCTGAATATATTCAGGAAAAAACGCATACGCACTTTTTGGCCAACCAAGCAAGCTTGCAAAGGAAATCTGCACTACATTGAAGTCTCACTTCCCTCCCGGTCAAAAGGACCATCTGAAAAAAGTGTAAAATCCAGAAAGGCAGGACAGGCCATGGAGAACTGGGAGCCTTGTTATGCTGATGGGCGGGATGTAAATTGCCAACAGTCACTGGGGAGAAGTGTATGGTGTTTCCTGAAACATATAAAAAACAAAGCAACAGAGCCTAGGGCACTTCCACTTATTGTCATATAGCTTAGTGACATTAAAATCAAAAAGACACAGCCACCCCAAAGTTTGGGACGGCTCTGTTTACAAGAACCTCGTTTACGGTACAAGTTCAATATCGCAGAAAGCGAAAAATGGATAAAGAAGTTGTGGTACTTACGTACAATGCAATATCACTCAGCAATGAAATCTATGTCATCATTCCCGTAGCAGCATAATGAGTGGATTCAGGTATGATGATTCTAACTGAAATAAGTCACACAGAAAAAGAAACGTCATAAGATATCACTAATACATGGAATGTAAACTTGGCGACACAGGCACTGAATTACAAAACACAACAGGGTCTCAAATTTAGAAAACCAACTTATGCTTGCTTAAGGGGAAAGGTGAGTTGGGGTGCTGCATAAAACCAGAGATTGAAATGAGCACAGATAAAGTTCCTTAAGCCAAATATGTAATATACAAGAGCTACTCCTTGCTCAACGAAATGGACTCAACACCCCATATTAAACGCCTAAGAATGTACCTGACTAGTAAGTATCTTAAAACCTATGGATTGCTATGTCTCTGAAAGAGAATCAAGCGTGTGTACAGGGGCATAAACGCAGCAGTGATAGGATTGGAGAGGTTCGGTGAGCAAATGAAAACCCTTTGAAGTCATATTGCATGGTACCCATTCCACGGGTCTCAACTCTCCAGCTTTAAGGGATTCTTCCTTCAGCTGAAACATGCATGTGGAACCCAGAGTATGATCAACCGTGTGATTGGGAGACGTGTTCAAATATGTCTCAGTTTTCGTCCACTGGTACTCAGGTGCAACATTCCAGACGCTTTACTAACACTCTCCCGACTTGGATAGTCAGTGCCTTTAACCTCCTGCTTGGCCCAGTTTGCAATTTCTGCGGAAGATGAACAGGGATAGGGAGGACCAATGAGAGACTAGCTGGAGGTGTCTGGACGGGCAAATTTAACTCTCATTTCCCACCAGGAATAGCAATTAAGCAAAGGCTCAGCGTGCCATGCCAGAACCAGATTAGGGCCTGAAGCAATCGTGCGGTGTTGCGGCCAGCTCACAAGAAAGCGAGTTGAAGAAAGGAGCTCAGGGGCACTGTAATTCACAAAACTGCAGAGTTATAAATGACAGCTATCGTCCAAAAATATACTGAAGTAAGGCTGCCAAGAGGACTTGAAAGCGGGGCAGAATTGCAGGAACCCGATTTCAGGAGGTAGACTGGAACTGCATTTAAAGCATAGGAAAAGAGGCAGAAGGTCGACAATGATGCACTTGGCCAAAAAGGGCGTATGCGTTTTTTCCTGAATATATTCAGGAAAAAACGCATACGCCCTTTTTGGCCAACCAAGCAAGCTTGCAAAGGAAATCTGCACTACAATGAAGTCTCACTTAGCCCCGGTCAAAAGGGCCATCTGAAAAAAGTGTAAAATCCAGAAAGGCAGGACCGGCCATGGAGAACTGGGAGCCTTGTTATGCTGATGGGCGGGATGTAAATTGCCAACAGCCACTCAGGAGAAGTGTATGGTGTTTCCTGAAACATCTAAAAAACAAAGCAACAGAGCCTAGGGCACTTCCACTTATGGTCCTATAGCTTAGGGAAATTAAAATCAAAAAGACACAGCCACCCCAAAGTTTGGGACGGCTCTGTTTACAACAACCTCGTTTACGGTACAAGTTCAATATCGCAGAAAGCGAAAAATGGATAAAGAAGTTGTGGTACTTACGTACAATGCAATATCACTCAGCAATGAAATCTATGTCCTCATTCCCGTAGCAGCATAATGAGTGGATTCAGGTATGATGATTCTAACTGAAATAAGTCACACAGAAAAAGAAACGTCATAAGATATCACTAATACACGGAATGTAAACTTGGCGACACAGGCACTGAATTACAAAACACAACAGGGTCTCAAATTTAGAAAACCAACTTATGCTTGCTTAAGGGGAAAGGTGAGTTGGGGTGCTGCATAAAACCAGAGATTGAAATGAGCACAGATAAAGTTCCTTAAGCCAAATATGTAATATACAAGAGCTACTCCTTGCTCAACGAAATGGACTCAACACCCCATATTAAACGCCTAAGAATGTACCTGACTAGTAAGTATCTTAAAACCTATGGATTGCTATGTCTCCGAAAGAGAACCAAGTGTGTGTACAGGGGCATAAACGCAGCAGTGATAGGATTGCAGAGGTTTGGTGAGCAAATGAAGACCCTTTTAAGTCACATTGCATGGTACCCATTCCACGGGTGTCAACTCTCCAGGTTTAAGGGATTCTTCCTTCAGCTAAAACATGCATGTGGAACCCAGAGTATGATCAACCGTGTGATTGGGAGACGTGTTCAAATATGTCTCAGTTCTCATACCCTGTTACTCGGGTACAACATTCCAAACGCTTTATTAACACTCTCCCGAATTGGAAAGTCAGTGCCTTTAATCTCCTGTTTGGCCCAGTTTGCAATTTCTGCGGCAGATGAACAGGAATAGGGAGAAGCAATGAGAAACTAGCTGGAGGTGTCTGGACGGGCAAATTTAACTCTCATTTCCCACCAGGAAGAGGAATTAACCAAAGGCTCAGCATGCCGTGCCGGAAACAGATTAGGGCCTGAAGCAATCCTGCGGTGTTGCGGCAAGCTCACAAGAAAGCGAGTTGAAGAAAGGAGCTCAGTGGCACTGTAATTCACAAACCTGCAGAGTTATAAATGACAGCTATCATCCAAAAATATACTGAAGTAACGCTGCCAAGAGGACTTGAAAGCGGGGCAGAATTGCAGGAAACCGATTTCAGAAGGTAGACTGGAATTGCATTTAAAGCATAGGAAAAGAGGCAGAACGTCGACAATGATGCACTTGGCCTTAAAGGGCGTATGCGTTTTTTCCTGAATATATACAGGAAAAAACGCATAGGCCCTTTTTGGCCAACCAAGCAAGCTTGCAAAGGTAATCTGCACTACATTGAAGTCTCACTTCCCACCTGGTCAAAAGGATCATCTGAAAAAAGTGTAAAATCCAGAAAGGCAGGAAAGGCAATGGAGAACTGGGAGCCTTGCTATGCTGTTGGGCGGGATGTAAATTGCCAACAGCCACTTGGGAGAAGTGTATGGTGTTTCCTGAAACATCTAAAAAACAAAGCAACAGAGCCTAGGGCACTTACACTTATGGTCCTATAGCTTAGGGAAATTAAAATCAAAAACACACAGCCACCCCAAAGTTTGGGACGGCTCTGTTTACAAGAACCTCGTTTATGGTACAAGTTCAATATCACAGAAAGTGAAAAATGGATAAAGAAGTTGTGGTACTTACATACAATGCAATATCACTCAGCAATGAAATCTATGTCATCAGGCCTGTAGCAGAAAATGACTGGGTTCAGGTATGATGATTCTAACTGAAATAAGTCACACAGAAAAAGAAACATCATAAGATATCTCTAATACACGGAATGTAAACTTGGCTACACAGGAACTGGATTACAAAACAGAACAGGGTCTCAAATTTAGAAAACCAACTTATACTTGTTTAAGGGGAAAGGTGAGTTGGGGTGCTGCATAAAACCAGAGATTGAAATGAGCACAGATAAAGTTCCTTAAGCCAAATATGGAATAGACAAGAGCTACTCCTTGCTCAACGAAATGGACTCAACACCCCATATTAAACGCCTAAGAATGTACCTGACTAGTAAGTATCTTAAAATCTATGGATTGCTATGTCTCCAAAAGAGAATCAAGCGTGTGTACAGGGGCATAAACGCAGCAGTGATAGGATTGGTGAGGTTCGGTGAGCAAATGAATACCCTTTGAAGTCATATTGCATGGTACCCATTCCACGGGTCTCAACGCTCCAGCTTTAAGGGATTCTTCTTTCAGCTGAAACATGCATGTGGAACCCAGAGTATGATCAACCGTGTGATTGGGAGACGTGTTCAAATATGTCTCAGTTTTCGTCCGCTGGTACTCAGGTGCAACATTCCAGACGCTTTACTAACACTCTCCTGACTTGGAGAGTCAGTGCCTTTAACCTCCTGCTTGGCCCAGTTTGCAAATTCTGCGGATGATGAACAGGGATAGGGAGGACCAATGAGAGACTAGCTGGAGGTGTCTGGACGGGCAAATTTAACTCTCATTTCCCACCAGGAGTAGCAATTAAGCAAAGGCTCAGCGTGCCGTGCCGGAACCAGATTAGGGCCTGAAGCAATCGTGCGGTGTTGCGGCCAGCTCACAAGAAAGCGAGTTGAAGAAAGGAGCTCAGGGGCACTGTAATTCACGAACCTGCAGAGTTATAAATGACAGCTATCGTCCAAAAATACACTGAAGTAAGGCTGCCAAGAGGACTTGAAAGCGGGGCAGAATTGCAGGAACCCGATTTCAGGAGGTAGACTGGAACTGCATTTAAAGCATAGGAAAAGAGGCAGAACGTCGACAATGATGCACTTGGCCAAAAAGGGCGTATGCGTTTTTTCCTGAATATATTCAGGAAAAAACGCATACGCCCTTTTTGGCCAACCAAGCAAGCTTGCAAAGGAAATCTGCACTACAATGAAGTCTCACTTCCCCCCGGTCAAAAGGGCCATCTGAAAAAAGTGTAAAATCTAGAAAGGCAGAACAGGCCATGGAGAACTGGGAGCCTTGTTATGCTGATGGGCGGGATGTAAATTGCCAACAGCCACTCAGGAGAAGTGTATGGTGTTTCCTGAAACATCTAAAAAACAAAGCAACAGAGCCTAGGGCACTTCCACTTATGGTCCTATAGCTTAGGGAAATTAAAATCAAAAAGACACAGCCACCCCAAAGTTTGGGACCTCTCTGTTTACAAGAACCTCATTTACGGTAGAAGTTCAATATCGCAGAAAGTGAAAAATGGATAAAGAAGTTGTGGTAGTTACGTACAATGCAATATCACTCAGCAATGAAATCTATGTCATCAGGCCCGTAGCAGCATAGACTGGATTCAGGTATGATGATTCTCACTGAAATAAGTCACACAGAAAAAGAAACATCATAAGATATCACTAATACACGGAATGTAAACTTGGCTACACAGGAACTGGATTACAAAACAGAAGAGGGTCTCAAATTTAGAAAACCAACTTATGCTTGCTTAAGGGGAAAGGTGAGTTGGGGTGCTGCATAAAACCAGAGATTGAAATGAGCACAGATAAAGTTCCTTAAGCCAAATGTGTAATATACAAGAGCTATTCCTTGCTCAACGAAATGGACTCAACACCCCATATTAAACGCCTAAGAATGTACCTGACTAGTAAGTATCTTAAAACCTATGGATTGCTATGTCTCCGAAAGAGAACCAAGCGTGTGTACAGGGGCATAAACGCAGCAGTGATAGGATTGGAGAGGTTCGGTGAGCAAATGAAGACCCTTTGAAGTCATATTGCATGGTACCCATTCCACGGGTCTCAACTCTCCACTTTTAAGGGATTCTTCCTTCAGCTAAAGCATGCATGTGGAACACAGAGTATGATCAACCGTGTGATCGGGAGACGTGTTCCAATATGTCTCAGTTCTCATCCCCTGGTACTCGGGTGCAACATTCCAGATGCTTTACTAACACTCTTCCGACTTGGAGAGTCAGTGCCTTTAACCTCCTGTTTGGCCCAGTTTGCAATTTCTGCGGAAGATGAACAGGAATAGGGAGAACCAATGAGACACTAGCTGGAGGTGTCTGGACGGGCAAATTTAACTCTCATTTCCCACCAGGAAGAGGAATTAACCAAAGGCTCAGTGTGCCGTGCCGGAACCAGATTAGGGCCTGAAGCAATCCTGCGGTGTTGCGGCCAGCTCACAAGAAAGCGAGTTGAAGAAAGGAGCTCAGGGGCACTGTAATTCACAAACCTGCAGAGTTATAAATGACAGCTATCGTCCAAAAATATACTGAAGTAAGGCTGCCAAGAGGACTTGAAAGCTGGGCAGAATTGCAGGAAACCGATTTCAGGAGTTAGACTGGAATTGCATTTAAAGCATAGGAAAAGAGGCAGAACGTCCACAATGATGCACTTGGCCAAAAAGGGCATATGCGTTGTTTCCTGAATATATTCAGGAAAAAACGCATACGCCCTTTTTGGCCAACCAAGCAAGCTTGCAAAGGAAATCTGCACTACAATGAAGTCTCACTTCCCCCCGGTCAAAAGGGCCATCTGAAAAAAGTGTAAAATCTAGAAAGGCAGGACAGGCCATGGAGAACTGGGAGCCTTGTTATGCTGATGGGCGGGATGTAAATTGCCAACAGCCACTCGGGAAAAGTGTATGGTGTTTCCTGAAACATCTAAAAAACAAAGCAACAGAGCCTAGGGCACTTCCACTTATAGTCCTATAGCTTAGGGAAATTAAAACCAAAAAGACACAGCCACCCCAAAGTATGGGATGGCTCTGTTTACAAGAACCTCGTTTACGGTACAAGTTCAATATCGCAGAAATTGAAAAATGGATAAAGAAGTTGTGGTACTTACATACAATGCAATATCACTCAGCAATGAAATCTATGTCATCAGGCCTGTAGCAGAAAATGACTGGGTTCATGTATGATGACTCTAACTGAAATAAGTCACACAGAAAAAGAAACATCATAAGATATCACTAATACACGGAATGTAAACTTGGCTACACAGGAACTGGATTACAAAACAGAACAGGGTCTCAAATTTAGAAAACCAACTTATGCTTGCTTAAGGGGAAAGGTGAGTTGGGGTGCTGCATAAAACCAGAGATTGAAATGAGCACAGATAAAGTTCCTTAAGCCAAATATGTAACAGAGAAGAGCTACTCCTTGCTCAACGAAATGGACTCAACACCCCATATTAAACGCCTAAAAATGTACCTGACTAGTAAGTATCTTAAAACCTATGGATTGCTATGTCTCCGAAAGAGAATCAAGCGTGTGTACAGGGGCATAAACTCAGCTGTGATAGGATTGGAGAGGTTCAGTGAGCAAATAAAGACCCTTTGAAGTCATATTGCATGGTACCCATTCCACGGGTCTCAACTCTCCAGGTTTAAGGGATTCTTCCTTCAGCTAAAACATGCATGTGGAAACCAGGGTATGATCAACCATGTGATCGGGAGACGTGTTCAAATATGTCTCAGTTTTCATCCCCTGGTATTCGGGTGCAACATTCCAGACGCTTTACTAACACTCTCCCGACTTGGAGAGTCAATGCCTTTAACCTCCTGTTTGCCCCAGTTTGCAATTTCTGCGGAAGATGAACAGGAATAGGGAGAACCAATGAGAGACTAGCTGGAGGTGTCTGGACGGGCAAATTTAACTCTCATTTCCCACCAGGAAGAGGAATTAACCAAAGGCTCAGCGTGCCGTGCCGGAACCACATTAGGGCCTGAAGCAATCCTGCGGTGTTGCGGCCAGCTCACAAGAAAGCGAGTTGAAGAAAGGATCTCAGGGGCACTGTAATTCACAGACCTGCAGAGTTATAAATGACAGCTATCGTCCAAAAATATACTGAAGTAAGGCTGCCAAGAGGACTTGAAAGCGCGGCTGAATTGCAGGAAACCGATTTCAGGAGTTAGACTGGAATTGCATTTAAAGCATAGGAAAAGAGGCAGAACGTCCACAATGATGCACTTGGCCAAAAAGGGCATATGCGTTGTTTCCTGAATATATTCAGGAAAAAACGCATACGCCCTTTTTGGCCAACCAAGCAAGCTTGCAAAGGAAATCTGCACTACAATGAAGTCTCACTTCCCCCCGGTCAAAAGGGCCATCTGAAAAAAGTGTAAAATCTAGAAAGGCAGGACAGGCCATGGAGAACTGGGAGCATTGTTATGCTGATGGGCGGAATGTAAATTGCCAACAGCCACTGGGGAGAAGTGTATGGTGTTTCCTGAAACATCTAAAAAACAAAGCAACAGAGCCTAGGGCACTTCCACATATGGTCCTATAGCTTAGGGAAATTAAAATCAAAAAGACACAGCCACCCCTAAGTTTGGAACGGCTCTGTTTACAAGAATCTCTTTTACGGGACAAGTTCAATATCGCAGAAAGTGAAAAATGGATAAAGCAGTTGTGGTACTTACGTACAATGCAATATCACTCAGCAATGAAATCTATGTCATCAGGCCCGTAGCAGCATAATGAGTGGATTCAGGTATGATGATTCTAACTGAAATAAGTCACACAGAAAAAGAAACATCATAAGATATCACTAATACACGGAATGTAAACTTGGCTACACAGGAACAGGATTACAAAAGAGAACAGGGTCTCAAATTTAGAAAACCAACTTATGCTTGCTTAAGGGGAAAGGTGAGTTGGGGTGCTGCATAAAACCAGAGATTGAAATGAGCACAGATAAAGTTCCTTAAGCCAAACATGTAATAGACAAGAGCTATTCCTTGCTCAACGAAATGGACTCAACACCCCATATGAAACGCCTAAGAGTGTACCTCACTAGTTAGTATCTTAAAACCTATGGATTGCTATGTCTCCAAAAGAGAAGCAAGCGTGTGTACAAGGGCATAAACGCAGCAGTGATAGGATTGGAGAGGTTCGGTGAGCAAACGAAGACCATTTGAAGTCATATTGCATGGTACCCATTCCAAGGGTCTCAACTCTCCAGGTTTATGGGATTCTTCCTTCAGCTGAAACATGCATGTGAAACCCAGAGTATGATCAACCGTGTGATCGGAAGACGTGTTCAAATATGTCTCAGTTCTCCTACCCTGGTACTCGGGTGCAACATTCCACACGCTTTAGTAACACACTCCCGATTTGGAGAGTCAGTGCCTTTAACCTCCTGTTTGGCCCAGTTTGCAATTTCCGCAGAAGATGAACAGGAATAGGGAGAACCAATGAGAGACTAGCTGGAGGTGTCTGGACGGGCAAATTTAACTCTCATTTCCCACCAGGAAGAGGAATTAAGCAAAGGCTCAGCGTGCCGTGCCGGAACCAGATTAGGGCCTGAAGCAATCCTGCGGTGTTGTGGCCAGCTCACAAGAAAGCGAGTTGAAGAAAGGAGATCAGGGGCACTGTAATTCACAAACATGCAGAGTTATAAATGACAGCTATCGTCCAAAAGTATACTGAAGTAAGGCTGCCAAGAGGACTTGAAAGCGGGCCAGAAATGCAGTAAACCGATTTCACGAGGTAGACTGGAATTGCATTTAAAGCATAGGAAAAGAGGCAGAACGTCCAAAATGATGCACTTGGACAAAAAGGGCATATGCGTTTTTTCCTGAATATATTCAGGAAAAAACGCATACGCACTTTTTGGCCAACCAAGCAAGCTTGCAAAGGAAATCTGCACTACAATGAAGTCTCACTTCCCCCCGGTCAAAAGGGCCATCTGAAAAAAGTGTAAAATCCAGAAAGGCAGGACAGGCCATGGAGAACTGGGAGCCTTGTTATGCTGATGGGCGGGATGTAAATTGCCAACAGCCACTGGGGAGAAGTGTATGGTGTTTCCTGAAACATCTAAAAAACAAAGCAACAGAGCCTAGGGCACTTCCACTTATGGTCCTATAGCTTAGGGAAATTAAAATCAAAAAGACACAGCCACCCCAAAGTTTGGGATGGCTCTGTTTACAAGAACCTCGTTTACGGTAGAAGTTCGATATCGCAGAAAGTGAAAAATGGATAAAGAAGTTGTGGTACTTACGTACAATGCAATATCACTCAGCAATGAAATCTATGTCATCAGGCCCGTAGCAGCATAGAGTGGATTCAGGTATGATGATTCTAACTGAAATAAGTCACACAGAAAAAGAAACATCATAAGATATCACTAATACACGGAATGTAAACTTGGCTACCCAGGAATTGGATTACAAAACAGAACAGGGTCTCAAATGTAGAAAAGCAACGTATGCTTGCTTAAGGCGAAAGGTGAGTTGGGGTGCTGCATAAAACCAGAGATTGAAATGAGCACAGATAAAGTTCCTTAAGCCAAATATGGAATACACAAGAGCTACTCCTTGCTCAACGAAATGGACTCAAAACACCATATTAAATGCCTAATAATGTACCTGACTAGTAAGTATCTTAAAACCTATGGATTGCTATGTCTCTGAAAGAGAATCAAGCGTGAGTACAGGGACATAAACGCATCAGTGATAGGATTGGAGAGGTTCGGTGAGCAAATGAAGACCCTTTGAAGTCATATTGCATGGTACCCATTCCACGGGTCTCAACTCTCCAGGTTTAAGGGATTCTTCCTTCAGCTAAAACATGCATGTGGAACCCAGAGTATGATCAACCATGTGATCGGGAGACGTGTTCAAATATGTCTCAGTTCTCATCCCCTGGTACTCGGGTGCAACATTCCAGATGCTTTACTAACACTCTCCCGACTTGGAGAGTCAGTGCCTTTAACCTCCTGTTTGGCCCAGTTTGCAAATTCCGCAGAAGATGAACAGGTATAGGGAGAACCAATGAGAGACTAGCTGGAGGTGTCTGGACGGGCAAGTTTAACTCTCATTTCCCACCAGGAAGAGGAATTAACCAAAGCCTCAGCGTGCCGTGCCGGAACCAGATTAGGGCCTGAAGCAATCCTGCGGTGTTGCGGCCAGCTCACAAGAAAGCGAGTTGAAGAAAGGAGCTCAGGGGCACTGTTATCACAAACCTGCAGAGTTATGAATGACAGCTATCGTCCAAAAATATACTGAAGTAAGGCTGCCAAGAGGACTTGAAAGCGGGGCAGAATTACAGGAATCCGATTTCAGGAGGTAGACTGGAATTGCATTTAAGCATAGGAAAAGAGGCAGAAGGTCGACAATGATGCACTTGGCCAAAAAGGGCGTATGCGTTTTTTCCTGCATATATTCAGGAAAAAACGCATACGCCCTTTTTGGCCAACCAAGCAAGCTTGCAAAGGAAATCTGCACTACAATGAAGTCTACCTTCCCCCCAGTCAAAAGGGCCATGTGAAAAAAGTGTAAAATCCAGAAAGGCAGGACAGGCCATGGAGAACTGGGAGCCTTGTTATGCTGATGGGCGGGATGAAAATTGCCAACAGCCACTCAGGAGAAGTGTATGGTGTTTCCTGAAACATCTAAAAAACAAAGCAACAGAGCCTAGGGCACTTCCACTTATGGTCCTATAGCTTAGGGAAATTAAAATCAAAAAGACACAGCCACCCCAAAATTTGGGACCTCTCTGTTTACAAGAACCCCATTTATGGTAGAAGTTCAATATCGCAGAAAGTGAAAAATAGATAAAGAAGTTGTGGTAGTTACGTACAATGCAATATCACTCAGCAATGAAATCTATGTCATCAGGCCCGTAGCAGCATGGACTGGATTCAGGTATGATGATTCTCACTGAAATAAGTCACACAGAAAAAGAAACATCATAAGATATCACTAATACACGGAATGTAAACTTGCTACACAGGAACTGAATTACAAAACAAAACAGGGTCTCAAATTTAGAAAACCAACTTATGCTTGCTTAAGGGGAAGGGGAGTTGGGGTGCTGCATAAAACCAGAGATTGAAATGAGCACAGATAAAGTTCCTTAAGCCACTTATGTATTAGACAAGAGCTACTCCTTGCTCAACGAAATGGACTCAACACCCCATATTAAACGCCTATGAATGTACCTGACTAGTAAGTATCTTAAAACCTATGGATTGCTGAGTCTCCGAAAGAGAATCAAGCGTGTGTACAGGGGCATAAACGCAGCAGTGATAGGATTGGAGAGGTTCGGTGATCAAATGAAGACCCTTTGAAGTCATATTGCATGGTACCCATTCCACGGGTCTCAACTCTCCAGCTTTAAGGGATTCTTCCTTCAGCTGAAACATGCATGTGGAACCCAGAGTATGATCAACCGTGTGATTGGGAGACGTGTTCAAATATGTCTCAGTTTTCGTCCGTTGGTACTCAGGTGCAACATTCCAGATGCTTTACTAACACTCTCCCGACTTGGAGAGTCAGTGCCTTTAACCTCCTGCTTGGCCCAGTTTGCAATTTCTGCGGAAGATGAACAGGGATAGGGAGGACCAATGAGAGACTAGCTGGAGGTGTCTGGACGGGCAAATTTAACTCTCATTTCCCACCAGGAATAGCAATTAAGCAAAGGCTCAGCGTGCCATGCCGGAACCAGATTAGGGCCTGAAACAATCCTGCGGTGTTGCGGCCAGCTCACAAGAAAGCGAGTTGAAGAAAGGAGCTCAGGGGAACTGTAATTCACAAACCTGCAGAGATATAAATGACAGCTATCGTCCAAAAATATACTGAAGTAAGGCTGCCAAGAGGACTTGAAAGCGGGGCAGAATTGCAGGAATCCGATTTCAGGAGGTAGACTGGAATTGCATTTAAAGCATAGGAAAAGAGGCAGAAGGTCGACAATGATGCACTTGGCCAAAAAGGGCGTATGCGTTTTTTCCTGAATATATTCAGGAAAAAACGCATACGCCCTTTTTGGCCAACCAAGCAAGCTTGCAAAGGAAATCTGCACTACAATGAAGTCTCACTTCCCCCCCGTCAAAAGGGCCATCTGAAAAAAGTGTAAAATCCAGAAAGGCAGGACAGGCCATGGAGAACTGGGAGCCTTGTTATGCTGTTGGCGGGATGTAAATTGCCAAAAGCCACTCGGGAGAAGTGTATGGTGTTTCCTGAAACATCTAAAAAACAAAGCAACAGAGCCTAGGACACTTCCACTTATAGTCCTATAGCTTAGGGAAATTAAAATTAAAAAGACACAGCCACCCCAAAGTATGGGACGGCTCTGTTTACAAGAACCTCATTTACGGTACAAGTTCAATATCGCAGAAAGTGAAAAATGGATAAAGAAGTTGTGGTACTTACATACAATGCAATATCACTCAGCAAAGAAATCTATGTCATCAGGCCCGTAGCAGCATAGAGTGGATTCAGGTATGATGATTCTAACTGATATAAGTCACACAGAAAAAGAAACATTATAAGATATCACTAATACACAGAATGTAAACTTGGCTACACAGGAACTGGATTACAAAACAGAACAGGGTCTCAAATGTAGAAAAGCAACTTATGCTTGCTTAAGGGGAAAGGTGAGTTGGTGTGCTGCATAAAACCAGAGATTGAAATGAGCACAGATAAATTTCCTTAAGCCAAATATGTAATAGACAAGAGCTACTCCTTGCTCAACGAAATGGACTCAACACCCCATATTAAACGCCTAAGAATGTACCTGACTAGTAAGTATCTTAAAACCTATGGATTGCTATGTCTCTGAAAGAGAATCAAGCGTGTGTACAGGGGCATAAACGCAGCAGTGATAGGATTGGAGAGGTTCGGTGAGCAAATGAAGACCCTTTGAAGTCATATTGCATGGTACCCATTCCACGGGTCTCAACTCTCCAGCTTTAAGGGATTCTTCCTTCAGCTAAAACATGCATGTGGAACCCAGAGTATGATCAACCGTGTGATTGGGAGACGTGTTCAAATATGTCTCAGTTTTTGTCCGCTGGTACTCAGGTGGAACATTCCAGACGCTTTACTAACACTCTCCCGACTTGGAGAGTCAGTGCCTTTAACCTCCTGATTGGCCCATTTTGCAATTTCTGCGGAAGATGAACAGGGATAAGGAGGACCAATGAGAGTCTAGCTGGAGGTGTCTGGACGGGCAAATTTAACTCTCATTTCCCACCAGGAAGAGCAATTAAGCAAAGGCTCAGCGTGCCGTGCCGGAACCAGATTAGGGCCTGAAGCAATCCTGCGGTGTTGCGGCCAGCTCACAAGAAAGCGAGTTGAAGAAAGGAGCTCAGGGGCACTGTTATCACAAACCTGCAGAGTTATGAATGACAGCTATCATCCAAAAATATACTGAAGTAAGGCTGCCAAGAGGACTTGAAAGCGGGGCAGAATTGCAGGAATCCGATTTCAGGAGTTAGACTGGAATTGCATTTAAAGCATAGGAAAAGAGGCAGAACGTCGACAATGATGCACTAGGCCAAAAAGGGCATATGCGTTTTTTCCTGAATATATTCAGGAAAAAAAGCATACGCACTTTTTGGCCAACCAAGCAAGCTTGCAAAGGAAATCTGCACTACAATGAAGTCTCACTTCTCCCGGGTCAAAAGGGCCATCTGAAAAAGTGTAAAATCCAGAAAGGCAGGACAGGCCATGGAGAACTGAGAGCCTTGTTATGCTGATGGGCGGGATGTAAATTGCCAACAGCCACTCGGGAGAAGTGTATGGTGTTTCCTGAAACATCTAAAAAACAAAGCAACAGAGCCTAGGGCACTTCCACTTATGGTCCTATAGCTTAGGGAAATTAAAATCAAAAAGACACAGCCAAACCAAAGTTTGGGACGGCTCTGTTTACAAGAACCTCGTTTACGGTACATGTTCAATATCGCAGAAAGTGAAAAATGGATAAAGAAGTTGTGGTACTTACGTACAATGCAATATCACTCAGCAATGAAATCTATGTCATCTGGCCCATAGCAGCATAATGAGTGGATTCAGGTATGATGATTGTAACTGAAATAAGTCACACAGAAAAAGAAACATCATAACATACCACTAATACACGGAATGTAAACTTGGCTACACAGGAACTGGATTACAAAACAGAACAGGGTCTCAAATTTAGAAAACCAACTTATGCTTGTTTAAGGGGAAAGGTGAGTTGGGGTGCTGCATAAAACCAGAGATTGAAATGAGCACAGATAAAGTTCCTTAAGCCAAATATGGAATAGACAAGAGCTACTCCTTGCTCAACGAAATGGACTCAAAACCCCATATTAAACGCCTAATAATGTACCTGACTAGTAAGTATCTTAAAACCTATGGATTGCTATGTCTCTGAAAGAGAAACAAGCGTGAGTACCGGGGCATAAACGCAGCAGTGATAGGATTGGAGAGGTTCGGTGAGCAAATGAAGACCCTTTGAAGTCATATTGCATGGTACCCATTCCACGGGTCTCAACTCTCCAGGTTTAAGGGATTCTTCCTTCAGCTAAAACATGCATGTGGAACCCTGAGTATGATCAACCATGTGATCGGGAGACGGGTTCAAATATGTCTCAGTTCTTGTCGCCTGGTACTCGGGTGCAACATTCCAGACGCTTTACAAGACTGTCCCGACTTGGAGAGTCAGTGCCTTTAACCTCCTGTTTGGCCCAGTTTGAAATTTCTGCGGAAGATGAACAGGGATAGGGAAGACCAATGAGAGACTAGCTGGAGGTGTCTGGACGGGCAAATTTAACTCTCATTTCCCACCAGGAAGAGGAATTAAGCAAAGGCTCAGCGTGCCGTGCCAGAACCAGATTAGGACCTGAAGCAATCCTGCGGTGTTGCGGCCAGCTCACAAGAAAGCGAGTTGAAGAAAGGAGCTCAGGGGCACTGTAATTCACAAACCTGCAGAGTTATAAATGACAGCTATCGTCCAAAAATATACTGAAGTAAGGCTGCCAAGAGGACTTGAAAGCCGGGCAGAATTGCAGGAAACCGACTTCAGGAGGTAGACTGGAATTGCATTTAAAGCATAGGAAAAGAGGCAGAACCTTCACAATGATGCACTTGGCCAAAAAGGGCGTATGCGTTTTTTCCTGAATATATTCATGAGAAAACGCATACGCCCTTTTTGGCCAACCAAGCAAGCTTGCAAAGGAAATCTGCACTACAATGAAGTCTCACTTCCCCCAGTCAAAAGGGCCATCTGAAAAAAGTGTAAAATCCAGAAAGGCAGGACAGGCCATGGAGAACTGGGAGCCTTGTTATGCTGATGGGCGGGATGTAAATTGCCAACAGCCACTTGGGAGAAGTGTATGGTGTTTCCTGAAACATCTAAAAAACAAAGCAACAGAGCCTAGGGCACTTCCACTTATGGTCCTATAGCTTAGGGAAATTAAAATCAAAAAGACACAGCCACCCCAAAATTTGGGACGGCTCTTTTACAGGAACCTCTTCTTCAGCACAAGTTAAATATGCCAGAGAGCAAATAATGGTAAAGAAGTTGCGGTACTTACGTACAACAGAATACCTCTCAGCAATGAAAACTATGTCACCAGGCCCGTACCAGCATAATGAGTGGATTGAGGCACGGTGATTCTAAGTGAAAAAAGTCACACAGAAAGAGAAACATCATAAGGTATCACTAATACATGGAATGTGAACTTGGTTACATATGAACTGAATTACAAAACAGAACAGGGTCTCATGTTTAGAAAACCAACTTATGCTTGCTTAAGGGGGAAGGTGAGTTGTGGTGCTGCATAAAAGCAGAGTTTGAAATTAGCACAGATACCGTTCCATAAGCTAAATATGTAATAGACAAGACCTACCCCTTGCTCAACAAAATGGACTCAACAATGAGGTATCACCTCACACCTGGTAGAATGGGCATCATCAGAAAATCTACAAACAAAAAATGCTGGAAATGTGTGGAGAAAAGGAACCCTCTTCCACTATTGTTGGGAATATAAATTGATACAGTCACTATGGAGAACAATATGGAGTTTCTTAAGAAACTAACAGTAGAATTACCATATGATACAGCAATCCCAGTTCTGGACATATACCCAGACAAAACCATAAATCAAAAAGAGACATTCACCGCAATGTTCATTGTATCACTCTTTACAATATCGAGGTAATGGAAGCAACCTAAATGCCCACAGACAGACGAATGCATAAAGCAGTGGTACATATATAAAATGGAATATTACTAAGCCATGAAAAGGAATGAAATTAGTCATTTGTAGAGACGTCGATGGATCTAGAGACTGTCATACAGAGTGAAGTAAGTCAGAAAGAGAAAAACAAATCTTGTATATTCATGCATATATGTGGAACCTAGAAAAACTGTACAGATTAACCATTTTGCAAGGCATAAATAGAGCAACAGATGTAGACAACAAACGTATGGACAACAAGGGGGGAAAGCTGTTGGGGGGGGTGGTGGTGGGAGGAGTTGAGAGACTGGGATTGGCATGTATACATTTATATGTATAAAATAGATAACCAATAAGAACCTGCTGTATAAAAATATAAAATAAAATTCAAAATTAAAAAGAAATAAAATTAAAAAAATAAAACAGAAAAAACAATTATTCCCTTCACATACATGTATTTATATGAATAAATTATTTCTATGCTTATATCTGTAAATACAAAAAAGAGGAATAAAATCTACCTTGAACCAAAAACGAAAAAGAGAAAAAAAACACAGAACCCACCAGTTCCACAGAGGAAAACCGTATCAGGGCACTTGCTCCAGTTGTAAACAATTCTGAAGTTGGTCAGTGGTGGGGAATCGTTTCCCATTCAGCCAGCAGCCCCCACGCAACAAGCGTCCTCATTGCAAAGCTGGGGCACCGTGCCGAGGCATCTGTGAGTAAACGTGAGCTGAGCCCCAGGCCAGTTGCTGCTGAACTATTCCCACCCGTCCCAGGTAAAACACCTGAATATATACAAGGACTTGAAAGCCTAGAGGAAGGGCCATAGAGCCACACGAGTGACAGCATACCGGCCGACTTGGTGCCTGCAGGCCACCCAGGATGGTCCTGGCCCTGGGTGCTCTTCTGGAAGATTTCCATTTCCCTGCCTGAGATACCCGTCCTGTCCCTGCCCCCACTGCTTTTTTCCTTCCTCACCTCTGCCCAGGGAGAAATTCCAGCAGCAGGTATGGGTGACACATCCTCTTCTTTAGCAGGTGGCAGCCTGGCAACTGCTGCAGAAAGTCCAGCAGAGCCCCACTCACACTGGGCCACCCACAAAGCCGTGGCCTCTCACTCCCTCCCACCAGCCCAGCCCCGAGACTGCTGACAGGGCAGAGAAAATGGCGTCAGGCACGGCTGCAGGGCCTCTTGCTGCCTGGAGTGGTATTTATATTGATCTCAACCCAGGCACACCTGGGGAGGGCTGGCCGGCACGGTAAGGCTGCCCAGGTCAGCCAATCATCATCCCTCAGGGGCTCACAGTTGCAGAAAATGGAACTTGCTGAACCGGCCAGGTCCAAGGAACAGGTGTGGGCTCCTGAGAGTCAGGATAGACAAGGGGCTGCAGCTTTGGCTTGTTTTCTAATCATTTTATCTGGCCCATGAGTGGGAGACAACTTCAAGAAAACCCTCTCCTAATGAGAGGAACCCAGGAGTCAGGGAGAGGAGGGGTGGGTGGTGGTTGGAGACAGAGGCCTGGTGCCCCGGGTGCAGTGGAAGTCTCTGGAAGACCAGGTGGAGGGAGGCCGCACAGAGTGATGCCCAGGGTCACAGACCTGTCGCAGCTGCTGTTTGTTAGTTCAAGTCCTGCTCTGAGGTGCTCTGTGTCAGCTCTGAGCGACAGGTGAGCTGGGGGTGCTCTGCAATGAGGGCTATGTGCACGGTTCCTGTGTGCCCAGCCCTGCCACGGTACCTGCAAGGGTAGCTCTGTATCCTGGGAGGGGCCTGACCACGAGAGCCCCGTGGGCTGGGGTGGGGGTGGGGTACCTGCCCAGGTGAGCTCCATATTCTGGGATTGGTCTGACCACGAGAGCCCCATGGGCTGCTGGGGACCTGGTAAAGGATGTCAGGACAGTCAGTGAAGCCACCGAGGATATACCTCCAGCTGCTCCTAATTCCTACACCCTGCTGGTCATTCTACCAACCACCAGGACATGGTATTCTGTATTAGTCTTCAATGATGCCTTCTTTTGTATTCCATTAGTCCCAGAGTCACAAGAAATTTTGGCTTGTGAGTGGCAGGACTCAACATACAACTAAAACAATACTTCCGGGCCGTCTTGCCCCAAGGGTGCAAAAATTCCCACACCATCTTTGGGGAAAGCTTAGCTAAAGACCTAAAAGTTCTACCTCTGGGAAAGGAAACCCTCCTTCAGTACGCAGACGACATTCTGATTGCCAGCCCTACTAAGGAGGCCTCTGAACTACCAAGCCAATAAAGGATAGAAGTTGTCCAAGAAAAAGCTCAAATATCACAGACTGCAGTGACCTGCCTGGGCTTCGTTCTCACAGAAGGTCGGAGAAGCCCATCCCAGGAAAGGGAAGAAACCATTTTCAGCCTTACCCCTTTCTAAAACTAGAAGACAGCTTAGGGGTTCCTGGGGAGGCCAGGGTTTGCTGCTTCTGGATCCCTAACTACAGTCTACTAGCTGGGCCTCTATATGAAACACTGAAAGGAAAAGATGATGATCCTTTTGAATAGAATCCAGAAGTGGCCTTTCAAGAATGGAAAGAGCAGTCAATTCAGACCCTTGCCCTGGAACTCCCTAATTTAGCTAAACCCTTTGACCTTTACATTCCCGGTGAAAGGTGAATCGCCATTGGAGAATTAGTGCAAAAACTGGGACCACTTGAAATGGAACAATGCAAGAATGCCATCCAGGTAGGATAAACTACGGGCACCAAGGGGCTTGGCCCACTGCCACATCTGGCCAAGATACTGGCGGTATCTAAAAACCTGGAAATCAGCAGCCCAAAAGGCCACCTCCCTCCTAAGGGAAAAGGACCCCACATGGTGATCCTAACCACCAACCATGCCCTGAAGTTGCAGGGTTCGCTCCGTGGGCACACCAACCTCGAGTGAGGAGGCCCTCCAACTCCAACATCCAGAGAGATAACCGGGGGCAACAGGGCACCATGACGACTCGTGTGAACATCACTTGACCTGGAGTTTCTCTCATAAAACAACAAGAGTGTGTCCCAAAAGAGTAGACTACTGCTTACCCAGAGGGGAGCTAATAATCTTGGCGGGGGAACCGTATATCACACTGTCACCATAGAAAAGCCTACAGACACCGTGATGATGGTGGCCAATAAGACTGGCTGGACTCCTGTTTACTTCAAAAGGCTGTTGACTCAGTGGCCATCATGGTCCTTGATCACCACTGACCCTGGACTGTCTGGGAGTTGAGCAGGCAGGGCTCTGACACCTGGTGCTGTTTTTACATTAATTCAGGGGCCTAATTGAAGAAAGCGCAGACTACTGGTCAGAGCATCTAGGCTGGCAGAAACGGTCAGCCTAAGGTGGCTGAACAAATGTGGGGCGGGGTGAAACCGGCCCCCACAGCGTCTCTGCACATCTCTTTCCTGGACCCTTAAAGGTCATTAGAATCTATAACACTTCCAATGCTGGTGCTCAGGTGGACGAGCAGGGAGGCAGGGGGCCTGGGGACAATCAACGTCACCTGGAGGCTGCTGGGGAGAAGCCCTGACCCTCGCCCCCGGGTATGAGGGCTCCCAACTCAGCACTCAGCAGTTACAGAAGAAGGGTCTGCACCCTCAGCACTCCAAGAATGAGGAACGGGACAAAAGGCAGAGGAGGGGTTTGTCCCCAGCAAAGCCCATTAAAAATCCCTGGGAGATAAAAATAGAATCTGGGCAATAAAGTCAAGTCTAACCTTTTTTATCCTTTGTGCTTTGTCTAATTTCATGTGCTCCTAGGGTCCCGCATGCAGAGGTTCCACACCCGGCACTTCAGACCAGATTTCCTAGTGCAGAATGGCTGGGACGACACCTCAGCTCCTGGGGCCCAGTGCAGACTCCGCGATATAGAGCCTGAGCTGCAGCCAACCCGGCCCTCGAGAGCTCCGCCCCCTCCCTCCCACTGACTCTGACAGGATCTCTACACAACAGCCCAGCCCACAGCCCACGGGGTAGTGCATGCTCTCACCTCTCCATTCTCTGATCAAAATATAAAGTTTCCTTTGCTTGTGAACCAAACTCAGTCTCGATCTGTTGGCCCCAATGACACTGGGCAGGGGGACACTTGTTGGGGTCCACTCTGGAGGATCAGTAACAGAAATTGAGACTATTGTAACCTCAATGAACAGATGTGTGAGCCAAACTGTAGTTAACATAGAACAGTGTATAAGGCTCGGGTAAAATAAGATGTTTCTAACACTTCCATTTGATATTTCCATCACTTTATTATAAGCAAGTTCAGTGAAAAGGTTTGTCTTATTTGTCAGGTCAATATTAGAGAAACGAAGTGATTTCTTTCCAAAGATGTACATCTAATAATCTTGGTTAAAGCTTCAATCTTGTTTTAAATGCTTTTCCATTGAAAATGATACCTCTCTTTCAGCTCCCCCATTTCTGAGAAGTATAAAATCTTATAATTTATTATTACCAAAGGGGAAAGGTGGGAGGAGGGATAAATTAACAGTTTGGGATTAACACATACACACTGCTATGTATAAAATAGATCATCAACAAGGAACTACTGTATAGCACAGGGAACTACACTCAACATTTTGCAATAAGCTATAAGGGGAAATAATCTGGAAAAGAATAGATATTTTTATTGTCATTGTCATCTATCAATGACAGTTAAAGTGTAACCTAAGGGAAGCTGGTGGTGAGTGCTTCTGACCCTGAAGACTTCAATCATCTAAAGTTTGGACTCTGCCTACTTCCCCAGGCCCTTAATGAACATATGTGTAGCCGTAGCTTAAAAAATTCCCCAGTTTGGGTTTCGGGCAGACACTGATTTTGAAAAAGCCCTGATGTTCTCCTTACATGAATGGGACTCTTCCTACTGCTAAAACATGTCTGTCACACCCAGAGGATGGTATACCGTCTGATCGGGAAGAGTTTGGAAAAGGCATCTCATCTCCTCATCTCCTGGTGCTCGGGTTCACCCCTCCAGCGTCTTTACTAACAGTCTCCCCACTTGGAGATGTCAGCACTGTCAACATCCTGTTGCGTACAGTTTGGAATTTGTCCAGAGGATGAAGCGGAAGGATGAGGAACAATGAGAGACAAGTCCTAGGTGTTCAGACAGGCACATGTCACTCTAATTTCCAACCAGGAAGACGAATTGACCAAAGGCTAGGGTTGCCCATGGAAACAGTATAGGGCTTGAGGAAATCCCGCTGCTTTGTGGCCAGTTCCCATAAACACAAGTTGAACAATGGAACTCAGGGGCAGTAAAATTCACGAAACTGCAGAATTGAAAATATCCATCACTGAAAAATGTCTTGAGGAAAGTCAGAGAAAAGGACTTGTAAGCAAGGGAGAATGGCAGGAAAGGGATCTGAGGAGGTAGAAAGGACTCGCCATTAAGCACGAGAAAAGGAGCTGAACATTGCCAACATTGCAGTTGGCCAAAAAGGGTGTATGCGTTTTTTTCTGTATATATTCAAGAAAAGGGCATACACTTTTTTAGCCAAGCAAACAGGTGGGCACTGGAAGTCAATACTACAAAAGATATCACTTCGCATCAGTCAGAAGAGCCATCCTCATAAAGCGTAAACAACAGAAATGCAGGACAGGGCAAGGAGAAGAGGGAGCCCTGTGAGACTTATAGTGGAAATGTATATTGCCAACGGCCATTCTGGAGAAGTGTATTGTGTTTACTAAAGCATCTAAAAAATGAGCTACAGAGCATAGGGCACTTGCACTCATGGGCGTATATCTTGGGAAAAACAAAAATCAAGAGGACACAGGCACCCCAATGTTTACCCCCTCTCTGTTTAAAAGATCCTCGACTAGGATATAACTTAAATGTCTCTGGAGAGAAAAAATGGATAGAGATGTGGTACTTAGGTAGAGTGGAATATTATTCAGCCTGGAAATCAATGAACTATGGCCAGTTGTAACAACTCCGGAGGAGTTACGTATGATCATTCTAAGTGACATAATTCAAAAAGAAAAAGACACATATCATAAGATATCACTTAAAGGTGGAATCCAAAATGGCTACACATGAAATAAATTACAAAACAAAAACATAGTCAAATATGTAGGAAACACGCATAAGGCTGCTAAACGGGAAAGGTGGGGAGGGGTGAGGCATCATCCAGGAGGTTGAAATTAGCAAAGATACCATTCCAAATACCAAACTGATAATCAACAAAGCCTACACGGTAGCTAAAAGAACTGCACTCAGCACACTCAAGTCACCGGAAAAGAATATATACGACTGGTAAGAATCTGAAAAAGAATTTACTGATGTCTCTCTGTACGTGAATCAAGTGGATGTACAGCAGCAAGAAACAGAGCTTTGAAAATCAGCTGTAACCAATATAGTAACAAATTGAAAAAAATAAACGACAGAGAGACAGAGAAAACCTCTTACAACTTTTCCTCAGGGACGGTGATGCAACATGGATTGAACACATCTAGACCCACAGCAGGATGAGACATAAGGCTGGAAACTGTTTGCACTAAGAGAAATGTGAGGTTGGGTGAGGAAATGCACACCCTTTAAAGTAATACTACCTGGTACCCATTCAATGGGTCCCAAATCTGCAGGTTCAAGGGATCTTCCTACAGCTAAAACATGCATGGAAAACCCAGAGGACTGTACACCATGTGATCGGGAGATGTGTCTAAAATGCAGCTCATTTATCCTCTCCTGGTGCTCCTGTTCACCATTCCAGCCACGTTACTTAGAATCTGCCCACTTGGAGAATCAGCACATTTCAACTTCTGTTTCACACATTTTGCAAATTGTGAGGAGGATGAACGGGAAGAGGGGGAACCAATGAGAGAATAGTTGTAGGGGTTTGGACGGGCACATATCACTCTAATTTCCCATTAAGAATAAGAATTGAAAAAAGGCTCAGCCCGCCTCGCCGGAGCCAAAATAGGGCCTGAAGCAATCCTGCGGGTTTGAGGCCAGCTCACAAAAGAGCAACTTAAAAAATGGAGCTCAGGGTCACTGCAATTCACAAACCTGCAGAGTTATAAATGAAAACTAACGTCCAAAACTATGTTGAGGTAAGGCAAAGAAGAGGATCTGAATGCAAGACAGAATTGCAAGAAACAGATTTCAAGAGATAGATTGGACTCGTCTTTAAAGCACATGAAAAGCGGCAGAATTTCGACAATGATGCAGTTGGCCCAAAAGGGCGTATGCGTTTTTCCTGATTATATCCAGGAAAAAACGCATACGCACTTTATGGGCAACGAAGCAAGCAAACAATGCAAATGTGCACAACAAAGAAGTCTCATTTCCCACCGGTCAAAAGGGCCATCCTAAAAAATTGTAAAAACCAGAAATGCAGGACAGGCCATGGAGAACAGGGAGCCTTTATACGCTGATGGGCAGTGTGTGAACTGCCGAGAGCCACTCTGGAGAAGTGTATGGTGGTTCCTAAATCATCTAAAAAACAGAGCTACAGAGCATAGGACACTTCCAATCATGGGAATATATCTAGGGAAGTCTAAAAATCAACAAGACACAAGCACACCACAGTTTAGGGCTACTCTGTTTACAAGAACCTCAACTTCAGTACACCTTAAATATCCCAGGAAAGAGAACAATGGATAAAGAAGATGTGGTACTTATGTACAATGGAATATCTCTTCACCATGAAATCAATGTAATAAGGCTAGTAGAAGGATAAAGAGTGGATTTAGGTCCGATAATACTACTTGAAATAAGTCAAACAGAAAAAGAAACATATCATAAGATATCACTTATAGAGGGAGGGTAAATATGGCTGCACAAGAAATGAATTACAGAACAGAACAGTGTCTCACATTTAGAAAACACACTTATGTCAGCTTAAGGGGAAAGGAGAGGTGGGGTGATGCATAAAACCAGAGTTTGAAATTAGCACAGATACCGTTCAATAAACCAAATAGATATTAGACAAGATCTACACCTTGCTCAATGAACTGGCCTCAACACACCTTATAAACCACAGAGAAATATATCTGAGTAATAAGAATCTTAAAATCCATGTATTGGGCTTCCCTGGTGGCACAGTGGTTGAGAGTCCGCCTGCCGATGCAGGGGACGCGGGTTCGTGCCCTGGTCCGGGAGGATCCCATGTGCCGCGGAGTGGCTGGGCCCGTGAGCCATGGCCGCTGAGCCTGCGCGTCCGGAGCCTGTGCTCCGCGGCGGGAGAGGCCACAACAGTGAGAGGCCCACGTATCGCAAAAGAAAAAAAAAAATCCATGTATTGATATATCTCCATAAGGGAATCAAGTGTGTGCAGAGCGGCACAAACACAGCAGTGAAAATGAGCTAAACCCCATTATAGAAATAAATTTTAAAAACAAAACGCAGAAACAATGAAAGAGAGAAAAATTCTTACAAAATTTGCTCAGGGGCTGTGATGCAACCTGGATTGACCACATATAAACCCACAGCTGGATAACACATAAGGCTGGACACTTGGGGCTGAGAGGATTGGTGAGTTTTGGTGAGCAACTGCCAAAAGTTTAATGCAATACTTCATGCTACTCATTCCAAGGGTCCCAACAATCCAGGTTGAAGGGAATCTTCCTACAGCTAAACCATGCTTGGGAAACCCAGCGACTGGTATACCATATGATCGGGAAAGGTTTCTAAAACGCACCTCATTTTTCCTCTCCTGGGGCTCCGGATCGACATTCCAGCCGCTTTACTAACAACATCCTCACATGGAGAGTCAATGCCTTTAAGTTTTGGTATCGCACAGTCTGCAGTTAGTGCGGAGGATGAATGGGAATAGGGGGAACCAGTGAGAAACAAGCTGTAGCGGTTTCAATGGGCACATGTCACTCTAATTTCACATCAGTAAGAAGAATAAACCAAAGGCACAGCAAGGTGCCCCAGAAGAAGAATAGGGCCTGAAGGAATCCTGTGGTTATGAGGCAA
Organism: Orcinus orca; assembly: GCF_937001465.1. Taxonomy (NCBI): domain Eukaryota; kingdom Metazoa; phylum Chordata; class Mammalia; order Artiodactyla; family Delphinidae; genus Orcinus; species Orcinus orca. The sequence goes on along the minus strand of NW_026044095.1, from coordinate 133,502 downwards.
GATCACAAAAATATGAGCTGAAAAATGGAGCTAAGGGCCACTGCAATTCAAAAACGTGCAGAGTTATAAAGGCCAACTATTTTCAAAAATTATATTGAGGTAAGGCTATGAAGAGGCATTGAAAGCAAGGCAGAATTGCAGGAAACCTATTTCAGGAGGTAGACAGGAATTGCATTTAAAGCATAGGAAAAGAGGCAGAACGACGACAATGATGCACTTGGCCAAAAAGGGCGTATGCGTTTTTTCCTGAATATATTCAGGAAAAAACGCATACGCCCTTTTTGGCAAACCAAGCAAGCTTACAAAGGAAATCTGCACTACAATGAAGTCTCACTTCCCCCCGGTCAAAAGGGCCATCTGAAAAAAGTGTAAAATCCAGAAAGGCAGGACAGGCAATGGAGAACTGGGAGCATTGTTATGCTGATGGGTGGGATGTAAATTGCCAACAGCCACTCGGGAGAAGTGTATGGTGTTTCCTGAAACATCTAAAAAACAAAGAAACAGAGCCTAGGGCACTTCCACTTATGGTGCTATAGTGTAGGGAAATTAAAATCAAAAAGAGACAGCCACCCCAAAGTTTGGGACGGCTCTGTTTAAGGGAACCTCGTTTACGGGACAAGTTCAATATTGCAGAAAGCGAAAAATGGATAAAGAAGTTGTGGAACTTACGTACAATGCAATATCACTCAGCAATGAAATCTATGTCATCAGGCCCGTAGCAGCATAATGAGTGGATTCAGGTATGATGATTCTAACTGAAATAAGTCACACAGAAAAAGAAACATCATAAGATATCACTAATACACGGAATGTAAACTTGCTACACAGGAACAGAGTTACAAAACAGAATAAGGTCTCAAATTTAGAAAACCAACTTATGCTTGCTTAAGGGGAAAGGTGAGTTGGGGTGCTGCATAAAACCAGAGATTGAAATGAGCACAGATAAATTTCCTTAAGCCAAATATGGAATAGACAAGAGCTACTCCTTGCTCAACGAGATGGACTCAACACCCCATATTAAACGCCTAAGTATGTACCTGACTAGTAAGTATCTTAAAACCTATGGATTGCTATGTCTCCAAAAGAGAATCAAGCGTGTGTACAGGGGCATAAACGCAGCAGTGATAGGATTGGAGAGGTTCGGTGAGCAGATGAAGACCCTTTGAAGTCATATTGCATGGTACCTATTCGACGGGTCTCAACTCTCCAGGTTTAAGGGATTCTTCCTTCAGCTAAAACACGCATGTGGAACCCAGAGTATGATCAACTGTGTGATCGGGAGATGTGTTCAAATATGTCTCAGTTCCCGTCCCCTGGTTCTCGGGTGCAACATTCCAGATGCTTTACTAACACTCTCCCGACTTGGACAGTCGGTGCCTTTAACATCCTGTTTGGCCAAGTTTGCAATTTCTGTGGAAGATGAACAGGAATAGTGAGGACCAATGAGAGACTAGTTGGAGGTGTCTGGACAGGCAAATTTAACTCTCATTTCCCACCAGGAAGAGGAATTAACCAAAGACTCAGCATCCCGTGCCAGAACCAGATTAGGGCCTGAAGCAAACCTGCAGTGTTGCGGGCAGCTCAAAAGAAAGCGAATTGAAGAAAGGAGCTCAGGGGCACTGTAATTCACAAACCTGCAGAGTTATAAATGACAGCCATCGTCCAAAAATATACTGAAGTAAGGCTGCCAAGAGGACTTGAAAGCGGGGCAAAATTGCAGGAAACCGATTTCAGGAGGTCGACTGGAATTGCATTTAAAGCATAGGAAAAGAGGCAGAACGTCCACAACGATGCACTTGAACAAAAAGGGCGTATGCGTTTTTTCCTGAATATATTCAGGAAAAAACGCATACGCCCTTTTTGGCCAACCAAGCAAGCTTGCAAAGGAAATCTGCACTACAATGAAGTCTCACTTCCCCCTGGTAAAAAGGGCCATCTGAAAAAAGTGTAAAATGCAGAAAGGCAGTACAGGCCATGGAGAACTGGGAGCCTGGTTATGCTGATGAGTGGGATGTAAATTGCCAACAGCCACTCGGGAGAAGTGTATGGTGTTTCCTGAAACATCTAAAAAACAAAGAAACAGAGCCTAGGGCACTTCCACTTATGGTGCTATAGTGTAGGGAAATTAAAATCAAAAAGAGACAGCCACCCCAAAGTTTGGGACGGCTCTGTTTAAGGGAACCTCGTTTACGGGACAAGTTCAATATTGCAGAAAGCGAAAAATGGATAAAGAAGTTGTGGAACTTACGTACAATGCAATATCACTCAGCAATGAAATCTATGTCATCAGGCCCGTAGCAGCATAATGAGTGGATTCAGGTATGATGATTCTAACTGAAATAAGTCACACAGAAAAAGAAACATCATAAGATATCACTAATACACGGAATGTAAACTTGCTACACAGGAACAGAGTTACAAAACAGAATAAGGTCTCAAATTTAGAAAACCAACTTATGCTTGCTTAAGGGGAAAGGTGAGTTGGGGTGCTGCATAAAACCAGAGATTGAAATGAGCACAGATAAAGTTCCTTAAGCCAAATATGGAATAGACAAGAGCTACTCCTTGCTCAACGAGATGGACTCAACACCCCATATTAAACGCCTAAGTATGTACCTGACTAGTAAGTATCTTAAAACCTATGGATTGCTATGTCTCCAAAAGAGAATCAAGCGTGTGTACAGGGGCATAAACGCAGCAGTGATAGGATTGGAGAGGTTCGGTGAGCAGATGAAGACCCTTTGAAGTCATATTGCATGGTACCTATTCGACGGGTCTCAACTCTCCAGGTTTAAGGGATTCTTCCTTCAGCTAAAACACGCATGTGGAACCCAGAGTATGATCAACTGTGTGATCGGGAGATGTGTTCAAATATGTCTCAGTTCCCGTCCCCTGGTTCTCGGGTGCAACATTCCAGATGCTTTACTAACACTCTCCCGACTTGGACAGTCGGTGCCTTTAACATCCTGTTTGGCCAAGTTTGCAATTTCTGTGGAAGATGAACAGGAATAGTGAGGACCAATGAGAGACTAGTTGGAGGTGTCTGGACAGGCAAATTTAACTCTCATTTCCCACCAGGAAGAGGAATTAACCAAAGACTCAGCATCCCGTGCCAGAACCAGATTAGGGCCTGAAGCAATCCTGCAGTGTTGCGGGCAGCTCAAAAGAAAGCGAATTGAAGAAAGGAGCTCAGGGGCACTGTAATTCACAAACCTGCAGAGTTATAAATGACAGCCATCGTCCAAAAATATACTGAAGTAAGGCTGCCAAGAGGACTTGAAAGCGGGGCAAAATTGCAGGAAACCGATTTCAGGAGGTCGACTGGAATTGCATTTAAAGCATAGGAAAAGAGGCAGAACGTCCACAACGATGCACTTGAACAAAAAGGGCGTATGCGTTTTTTCCTGAATATATTCAGGAAAAAACGCATACGCCCTTTTTGGCCAACCAAGCAAGCTTGCAAAGGAAATCTGCACTACAATGAAGTCTCACTTCCCCCTGGTAAAAAGGGCCATCTGAAAAAAGTGTAAAATGCAGAAAGGCAGTACAGGCCATGGAGAACTGGGAGCCTGGTTATGCTGATGAGTGGGATGTAAATTGCCAACAGCCACTCGGGAGAAGTGTATGGTGTTTCCTGAAACATCTAAAAAACAAAGCAACAGAGCCTAGGGCACTTCCACTTATGGTGCTATAGCTTAGGGAAATTAAAATCAAAAAGACACAGCCACCCCAAAGTTTGGGACGGCTCTGTTTACAAGAACCTCGTTTACGGGACAAGTTCAATATTGCAGAAAGTGAAAAATGGATAAAGAAGTTGTGGTACATACGTACAATGCAATATCACTCAGCAATGACATCTATGTCATCAGGCCCGTAGCAACATAATGAGTGGATTCAGGTATGATGATTCTAACTGAAATAAGTCACACAGAAAAAGAAACATCATAAGATATCACTAATACACGGAATGTAAACTTGCTACAAAGGAACTGAATTACAAAACAGAATAAGTTCTCAAATTTAGAAAACCAACTTATGATTGCTTAAGGGGAAAGGTGAGTTGGGGTGCTGCATAAAACCAGAGATTGAAATGAGCACAGACAATGTTCCTTAAGCCAAATATGGAATAGACAAGAGATACTCCTTGCTCAACGAAATGGACTCAACACCCCATATTAAACGCCGAAGAATGTACCTGACTAGTAAGTATCTTAAAACCTATGGATTGCTATGTCTCTGAAAGAGAATCAAGCGTGTGTACAGTTGCATAAAAGCAGCACTGATAGGATTGGAGAGGTTCAGTGAGCAAATGAAGACCCTTTGAAGTCATATTGCATGGTACCCATTCCACGGATCTCAACTCTCCAGGTTTAAGGGATTCTTCCTTCAGCTAAAACACGCATGTGGAACCCAGAGTATGATCAACCGTGTGATAGGGAGACGTGTTCAAATATGTTTCAGTGTTCGTCCCCTGGTACTCGGGTGCAACATTCCAGACGCTTTACTAACACTCTCCAGATTTGGAAAGTCAGTGACTTTAACCTCCTGTTTGACCCAGTTTGCAATTTCTGCGGAAGATGAACAGGAATAGGGAGAACCAATGAGAGACAAGATGGAGGTGTCTGGACGGGCAAATTTAACTCTCATTTCCCACCAGGAAGAGGAATTAACCAAAGGCTCAGCGTGCCGTGCCGGAACCAGATTAGGGCCTGAAGCAATCCTGCGGTGTTGCGGCCAGCTCACAAGAAAGCGAGTTGAAGAAAGGAGCTCAGGGGCACTGTAATTCACAAACCTGCAGACTTATAAATGACAGCTATCGTCCAAAAATATACTGAAATAAGGTTGCCAAGAGGACTTGAAAGCAGGGCAGAATTGCAGGACACCGATTTCAGGAGGTAGACTGGAATTGCATTTAAAGCATAGGAAAAGAGGCAGAACATCGACAATCATGCACTTGGCCAAAAAGGGCGTATGCGGTTTTTACTGAATATATTCAGGAAAAAACGCATACGCCCTTTTTGGCGAAGCAAGCAAGCTTGTAAAGGAAATCTGCACTACAATGAAGTCTCACTTCGCCCTGGTCAAAAGGGCCATCTGAAAAAAGTGTAAAATCCAGAAAGGCAGGACAGGCCATGCAGAACTGGGAGCCTTGTTATGCTGATGGGTGGGATGTAATTTGCCAACAGCCACTAGGGAGAAGTGTATGGTGTTTCCTGAAACATCTAAAAAACAAAGCAACAGAGCCGAGGGCAATTCCACTTATGGTCCTATAGCTTAGGGAAATTAAAATCAAAAAGACACAGCCACCCAAAAGTTTGGGATGGCTCTGTTTACAAGAACCTCGTTTACGGTACAAGTTCAATATCGCAGAAAGTGAAAAATGGATAAAGCAGTTGTGGTACTTAGGTACAATGCAATATCACTCAGCAATGAAATCTATGTCATCAGGCCCGTAGCAGCATAATGAGTGGATTCAGGTATGATGATTCTAACTGAAATAAGTCACACAGGAAAAGAAACATCATAAGATATCACTAATACACGGAATGTAAACCTGGCTACACAGGAACTGGATTACAAAACAGAACAGGGTCTCAAATTTAGAAAACCAACTTATGCTTGCTTAAGGGGAACGGTGAGTTGGGGTGCTGCATAAAACTAGAGATGAAATGAGCACAGATAAAGTTCCTTAAGCCAAATATGGAATAGACAAGTGCTACTCCTTGTTCAATGAAATGGACTCAACACCCCATATTAAAAGCCTAAGTATGTAGCTGACTAGTAAGTATCTTAAAACCTATGGATTGCTATGTCTCCGAAAGAGAATCAAGCATGTGTACAGGGGCATAAACGCAGCAGTAATAGGATTGGAGAGGTTCGGTGAGCAAACGAAGACCCTTTGAAATCATATTGCATGGTACCCATTCCACGGGTCTCAACTCTCCAGGTTTAAGGGATTCTTCCTTCAGCTAAAACATGCATGTGGAACCCAGAGTATGATCAACCGTGTGATCGGGAGACGTGTGCCAATATATCTCAGTTCTCGTCCCCTGGTACTCGGGTGTAACATTCCAGACACTTTACTAACACTCTCCCGACTTGGAGAGTCAGTGCCTTTAACGTCCTTTTTGGCCCAGTTTGCAATTTCTGCGGAAGATGAACAGGAATAGGGAGAACCAATGAGAGACTAGCTGGAGGTGTCTGGACGGGCAAATTTAACTCTCATTTCCCACCAGGAAGAGGAATTAACCAAAGGCTCAGCGTGCCATGCCGGAACCAGATTAGGGCCTGAAGCAATCCTGCGGTGTTGCGGCCAGCTCACAAGAAAGCGAGTTGAAGAAAGGAGCTCAGGGGCACTGTAATTCACAAACCTGCAGAGTTATAAATGACAGCTATCGTCCAAAAATATACTGAAGTAAGCCTGCCAAGAGGACTTGAAAGCGGGGCAGAATTGCAGGAAACCGATTTCAGGAGGTAGACTGGAATTGCATTTAAAGCATAGGAAAAGAGGAAGAACGTCCACAATGATGCACTTGGCCAAAAATGTCTTATGCGTTTTTTCCTGAATATATTCAGGAAAAAACGTATACGCCATTTTTGGCCAACCAAGCAAGCTTGCAAAGGAAATCTGCACTACAATGAAGTCTCACTTCCCCACAGTCAAAAGGGTCATCTGAAAAAAGTATAAAATCCAGAAAGGCAGGACAGGCCATGGAGAACTGGGAGCCCTGTTATGCTGATGGGCGGGATGTAAATTGCCAACAGCCACTCGGGAGAGGTGTATGGTGTTTCCTGAAACATCTAAAAAACAAAGCAACAGAGCCTAGGTCAAATCCACTTATGGTCCTATAGCTTAGGGAAATTAAAATAAAAAAGACACAGCCACCCCAAAGTTTGGGATGGCTCTGTTTACAAGAACCTCGTTTATGGTACAAGTTCAATATCGCAGAAAGCGAAAAATGGATAAAGAAGTTGTGGTACTTACGTACAATGCAATATCACTCAGCAATGAAATCTATGTCAACAGGCCTGTAGCAGAAAATGAGTGGGTTCAGGTATGATGATTCTAACTGAAATAAGTCACACCGAAAAAGAAACATCATAAGATATAACTAATACACGGAATATAAACTTGGCTACACAGGAACTGGATTACAAAACAGAACAGGGTCTCAAATTTAGAAAACCAACTTATGCTTGCTTAAGGGGAAAGGTGAGTTGGGGTGCTGCATAAAACCAGAGATTGAAATGAGCACAGATAAAGTTCCTTAAGCCAAATATTTAATAGACAAGAGCTACTCCTTGCTCAACGAAATGGACTCAACACCCCATATTAAACGCCTAAGAATATACATGACTAGGAAGTATCTTAAAACCTATGGATTGCTATGCCTCCGAAAGAGAATCAAGCGTGTGTACAGGGGCATAAACGCAGCAGTGATAGGATTGGAGAGGTTCGGTGAGCAAATGAAGACCCTTTGAAGTCATATTGCATGGTACCCATTCCACGGTTCTCAACTCTCTAGGTTTAAGGGATTCTTCCTTCAGCTGAAACATGCATGTGGAACCCAGAGTATGATCAACCGTGTGATCAGGAGACGTGTTCAAATATGTCTCAGTTTTCGTCCCCTGGTACTCGGGTGCAACATTCCAGACGCTTTACTAACACTCTCCCGACTTGGAGAGTCAGTGCCTTTAACCTCCTGTTTGGCCCAGTTTGCAATTTCTGCGGAAGATGAACAGGAATAGGGAGGACCAATGAGAGACTAGCTGGAGGTGTCTGGACGGGCAAATTTAACTCTCATTTCCCACCAGGAAGAGGAATTAACCAAAGGCTCAGCGTGCCGTGCCGGAACCAGATTAGGGCCTGAATCAATCCTGCGGTGTTGCGGCCAGCTCACAAGAAAGCGAGTTGAAGAAAGGAGCTCAGGGGCACTGTAATTCACAAACCTGCAGAGTTATAAATGACAGGTATCGTCCAAAAATATACTGAAGTAAGGCTGCCAAGAGGACTTGAAAGCGGGGCAGAATTGCAGGAAACCGATTTCAGGAGTAGACTGGAATTGCATTTAAAGCATAGGAAAATAGGAAGAACGTCCACAATGATGCACTTGGCCAAAAATGTCATATGCGTTTTTTCCTGAATATATTCAGGAAAAAACGCATACACCATTTTTGGCCAACCAAGCAAGCTTGCAAAGGAAATCTGCACTACAATGAAGTCTCACTTCCCCCCAGTCAAAAGGGCCATCTGAAAAAAGTGTAAAATCCAGAAAGGCAGGACAGGCCATGGAGAACTGGGAGCCCTGTTATGCTGATGGGTGGGATGTAAATTGCCAACAGCCACTCGGGAGAAGTGTATGGTGTTTCCTGAAACATCTAAAAAACAAAGCAACAGAGCCTAGGTCAAATCCACTTATGGTCCTATAGCTTAGGGAAATTAAAATCAAAAAGACACAGCCACCCCAAAGTTTGGGATGGCTCTGTTTACAAGAACCTCGTTTATGGTACAAGTTCAATATCGCAGAAAGCGAAAAATGGATAAAGCAGTTGTGGTACTTACGTACAATGCAATATCACTCAGCAATGAAATCTATGTCAACAGGCCTGTAGCAGAAAATGAGTGGGTTCAGGTATGATGATTCTAACTGAAATAAGTCACACAGAAAAAGAAACATCATAAGATATCACTAATACACGGAATGTAAACTTGGCTACACAGGAACTGGATTACAAAACAGAACAGGGTCTCAAATTTAGAAAACCAACTTATGCTTGCTTAAGGGGAAAGGTGAGTTGGGGTGCTGCATTAAACCAGAGATTGAAATGAGCACAGATAAAGTTCCTTAAGCCAAATATGGAATAGACAAGTGCTACTCCTTGTTCAATGAAATGGACTCAACACCCCATATTAAACGCCTAAGAATGTACCTGACTAGTAAGTATCTTAAAACCTATGGATTGCTATGTCTCCGAAAGAGAATCAATCATGTTTACAGGGGCATAAACGCAGCAGTGATAGGATTGGAGAGGTTCGGTGAGCAAACAAAGACCCTTTGAAATCATATTGCATGGTACCCATTCCACGGGTCTCAACTCTCCAGGTTTAAGGGATTCTTCCTTCAGCTAAAACATGCATGTGGAACCCAGAGTATGATCAACCGTGTGATCGGGAGACGTGTGCCAATATATTTCAGTTCTCGTCCCCTGGTACTTGGGTGCAACATTCCAGACACTTTACTAACACTCTCCCGACTTGGAGAGTCAGTGCCTTTAACGTCCTGTTTGGCCCAGTTTGCAATTTCTGCGGAATATGAACAGGAATAGGGAGAACCAATGAGAGACTAGCTGGAGGTGTCTGGACGGGCAAATTTAACTCTCATTTCCCACCAGGAAGAGGAATTAACCAACGTCTCAGCGTGCCGTGGGGAACCAGATTAGGGCCTGAAGCAATCCTGCGGTGTTGCGGCCAGCTCACAAGAAAGCGAGTTGAAGAAAGGAGCTCAGGGGCACTGTAATTCACAAACCTTCAGAGTTATAAATGACAGCTATCGTCCAAAAATATACTGAAGTAAGGCTGCCAAGAGGACTTGAACGTGGGGCAGAATTGCAGGAAACCGATATCAGGAGGGAGACTGGAATTGCATTTAAAGCATAGGAAAAGAGGCAGAACGTCCACAATGATGCACTTGGCCAAAATGGGCGTATGCATTTTTTCCTGAATATATTCAGGAAAAAACGCATACGCCCTTTTTGGACAACCAAGCAAGCTTGCAAAGGAAATCTGCACTACAATGAAGTCTCACTTCCCCCCGGTCAAAAGGGCCATCTGAAAAAAGTGTAAAATCCAGAAAGGCAGGACAGGCCATGGAAAACTGGGAGCCTTGTTATGCTCATGGGCAGGTTGTAAATTGCCAACAGCCACTCGGGAGAATTGTATGGTGTTTCCTGAAACATCTAAAAAACAAAGCAACAGAGCCTAGGTCAATTCCACTTATGGTCCTATAGCTTAGGGAAATTAAAATCAAAAAGACACAGCAACCCCAAAGTTTGGGACGGCTCTGTTTACAAGAACCTCTTTTACGGTACAAGTTCAATATCGCAGAAAGCGCAAAATGGATAAAGAAGTTGTGGTACTTACGTACAATGCAATATCACTCAGCAATGAAATCTATGTCAACAGGCCTGTAGCAGAAAATGAGTGGGCTCAGGTATGATGATTCTAACTGAAATAAGTCACACAGAAAAAGAAACAACATAAGATATCACTAATACACGGAATGTAAACTTGGCTACACAGGAACTGGATTAAAAAAGAGAACAGGGTCTCAAATTTAGAAAAACAACTTATGCTTGCTTAAGGGGAAATGTGAGTTGGGGTGCTGCATAAAACCAGAGATTGAAATGAGCACAGATAAAGTTCCTTAAGCCAAATATGTAATAGACAAGAGCTACTCCTTGCTCAACGAAATGGACTCAACACCCCATATTAAACGCCTAAGAATGTACCTGATTAGTAAGTATCTTAAAACCTATGGATTGCTATGTCTCCGAAAGAGAATCAAGCATGTGTACAGGGGCATAAACGCAGCAGTGATAGGATTTGAGAGGTTCGGTGAGCAAAGAATGACCCTTTGAAGTCATATTGCATGGTACCCATTCCACGGGTCTCAACTCTCCAGGTTTAAGGGATTCTTCCTTCAGCTGAAACATGCATGTGGAACCCAGAGTATGATCAACCGTGTGATCAGGAGACGTTTTCAAATATGTCTCAGTTTTCGTCCACTGGTACTCGGGTGCAACATTCCAGACGCTTTACTAACACTCTCCTGACTTGGAGAGTCAGTGCCTTTAACCTCCTGTTTGGCCCAGATTGCAATTTCTGCAGAAGATGAACAGGAATAGGTAGGAGCAATGAGAGACTAGCTGGAGGTGTCTGGACGGGCAAATTTAACTCTCATTTCCCACCAGGAAGAGGAATTAACCAAAGGCTCAGCGTGCCGTGCCGGAACCACATTAGGGCCTGAAGCAATCCTGCGGTGTTGTGGCCCGCTCACAAGAAAGCGAGTTGAAGAAAGGAGCTCAGGGGCACTGTAATTCACAAACCTGCAGAGTTATAAATGACAGCTATCGTCCAAAAATATACTGAAGTAAGGCTGCCAAGAGGACTTGAAAGCGGGGCAGAATTGCAGGAAACCGATTTCAGGAGGGAGACTGGAATTGCATTTAAAGCATAGGAAAAGAGGAAGAACGTCCAAAATGATGCACTTGGCCAAAAATGTCGTATGCATTTTTTCCTGAATATATTCAGGAAAAAACGCATACACCATTTTTGGCCAACCAAGCAAGCTTGCAAAGGAAATCTGCACTACAATGAAGTCTCACTTCCCCCCGGTCAAAAGGGCCATCTGAAAAAAGTGTAAAATCCAGAAAGGCAGGACAGGCCATGGAGAACTGGGAGCCTTGTTATGCTGATGGGCGGGATGTAAATTGCCAACAGCCACTGGAGAGAAGTGTATGGTGTTTCCTGAAACATCTAAAAAACAGAGCAACGGAGCCTAGGGCACTTCCACTTATGGTCCTATAGCTTAGGGAAATTAAAATCAAAAAGACACAGCCACCCCAAAGTTTGGGACGGCTCTGTTTACAAGAACATCGTTTACGGTACAAGTTCAATATCGCAGAAAGTGAAAAATGGATAAAGAAGTTGTGGTACTTACGTACAATGCAATATCACTCAGCAATGAAATCTACGTCATCAGGCCCGTAACAGCATAGAGTGGATTCAGGTATGATGATTCTAACTGAAATAAGTCACACAGAAAAAGAAACATCATAAGATATCACTAATACACGGAATGTAGAATTGGCTACACAGGAACTGGATTAAAAAACAGAACAGGGTCTCAAATTTAGAAAACCAACTTATGCTTGCTTAAGGGGAAAGGTGAGTTGGGGTGCTGCATAAAACCAGAGATTGAAATGAGCACAGATAAAGTTCCTTAAGCCAAATATGTAATAGACAAGAGCTACTACTTGCTCAACGAAATGTACTCAACACCGCATATTAAACGCCTAAGAATGTACCTGACAAGTAAGTATCTTAAAACCTATGGATTGCTATGTCTCTGAAAGAGAATCAAGCGTGTGTACAGGGACATAAACGCAGAAGTGTTAGGATTGGAGAGGTTCGGTGAGCAAATGAAGACCCTTTGAAGTCATATTGCATGGTACCCATTCCACGGGCCTCAACTCTCCAAATTTAAAGGAATCTTCCTTCAGCTGAAACATGCATGTGGAACCCAGAGTATGATCAACCGTGTGATCGGGAGACGTGTTCCAATATGTCTCAGTTCTCGTCCCCTGGTACTCGGGTGCAACATTCCAGACGCTTTACTAACACTCTCCCGACTTGGAGAGTCAGTGCCTTTAACCTCCTGTTTGGCCCAGTTTGCAATTTCTGCAGAAGATGAACAGGAATAGGGAGAACCAATGAGAGACTAGCTGGAGGTGTCTGAACGGGCAAATTTAACTCTCATTTCCCACCAGGAAGAGGAATTAACCAAAGGCTCAGCGTGCCGTGCCGGAACCACATTAGGGCCTGAATCAATCCTGCGGTGTTGCAGCCAGCTCACAAGAAAGCGAGTTGAAGAAAGGAGCTCAGGGGCACTGTAATTCACAAATCTGCAGAGTTATAAATGACAGCTATCGTCCAAAAATATACTGAAGTAAGGCTGCCAAGAGGACTTGAAAGCGGGGCAGAATTGCAGGAAACCGATTTCAGGAGTAGACTGGAATTGCATTTAAAGCATAGGAAAAGAGGAAGAACGTCCACAATGATGCACTTGGCCAAAAATGTCGTATGCGTTTTTTCCTGAATATATTCAGGAAAAAACGCATACACCATTTTTGGCCAACCAAGCAAGCTTGCAAAGGAAATCTGCACTACAATGAAGTCTCACTTCCCCCCAGTCAAAAGGGCCATCTGAAAAAAGTGTAAAATCCAGAAAGGCAGGACAGGCCATGGAGAACTGGGAGCCCTGTTATGCTGATGGGTGGGATGTAAATTGCCAACAGCCACTCGGGAGAAGTGTATGGTGTTTCCTGAAACATCTAAAAAACAAAGCAACAGAGCCTAGGTCAAATCCACTTATGGTCCTATAGCTTAGGGAAATTAAAATCAAAAAGACACAGCCACCCCAAAGTTTGGGATGGCTCTGTTTACAAGAACCTCGTTTATGGTACAAGTTCAATATCGCAGAAAGCGCAAAATGGATAAAGCAGTTGTGGTACTTACGTACAATGCACTATCACTCAGCAATGAAATCTATGTCAACAGGCCTGTAGCAGAAAATGAGTGGGTTCAGGTATGATGATTCTAACTGAAATAAGTCAAACAGAAAAAGAAACATCATAAGATATCACTAATACACGGAATGTAAACTTGGCTACACAGGAACTGGATTACAAAACAGAACAGGGTCTCAAATTTAGAAAACCAACTTATGCTTGCTTAAGGGGAAAGGTGAGTTGGGGTGCTGCATTAAACCAGAGATTGAAATGAGCACAGATAAAGTTCCTTAAGCCAAATATGGAATAGACAAGTGCTACTCCTTGTTCAATGAAATGGACTCAACACCCCATATTAAACGCCTAAGAATGTACCTGACTTGTAAGTATCTTAAAACCTATGGATTGCTATGTCTCCGAAAGAGAATCAATCATGTTTACAGGGGCATAAACGCAGCAGTGATAGGATTGGAGAGGTTCGGTGAGCAAACGAAGAACCTTTGAAATCATATTGCATGGTACCCATTCCACGGGTCTCAACTCTCCAGGTTTAAGGGATTCTTCCTTCAGCTAAAACATGCATGTGGAACCCAGAGTATGATCAACCGTGTGATCGGGAGACGTGTGCCAATATATCTCAGTTCTCGTCCCCTGGTACTTGGGTGCAACATTCCAGATGCTTTACTAACACTCTCCCGACTTGGAGAGTCAGTGCCTTTAACGTCCTGTTTGGCCCAGTTTGCAATTTCTGCGGAATATGAACAGGAATAGGGAGAACCAATGAGAGACTAGCTGGAGGTGTCTGGACGGGCAAATTTAACTCTCATTTCCCACCAGGACGAGGAATTAACCAAAGTCTCAGCGTGCCGTGGGGAACCAGATTAGGGCCTGAAGCAATCCTGCGGTGTTGCGGCCAGCTCACAAGAAAGCGAGTTGAAGAAAGGAGCTCAGGGGCACTGTAATTCACAAACCTTCAGAGTTATAAATGACAGCTATCGTCCAAAAATATACTGAAGTAAGGCTGCCAAGAGGACTTGAACGTGGGGCAGAATTGCAGGAAACCGATATCAGGAGGGAGACTGGAATTGCATTTAAAGCATAGGAAAAGAGGCAGAACGTCCACAATGATGCACTTGGCCAAAAAGGGCGTATGCATTTTTTCCTGAATATATTCAGGAAAAAACGCATATGCCCTTTTTGGCCAACCAAGCAAGCTTGCAAAGGAAATCTGCACTACAATGAAGTCTCACTTCCCCCCGGTCAAAAGGGCCATCTGAAAAAAGTGTAAAATCCAGAAAGGCAGGACAGGCCATGGAGAACTGGGAGCCTTGTTATGCTGATGGGCAGGTTGTAAATTGCCAACAGCCACTCGGGAGAAGTGTATGGTGTTTCCTGAAACATCTAAAAAACAAAGCAACAGAGCCTAGGTCAATTCCACTTATGGTCCTATAGCTTAGGGAAATTAAAATCAAAAAGACACAGCCACCCCAAAGTTTGGGACGGCTCTGTTTACAAGAACCTCTTTTACGGTACAAGTTCAATATCGCAGAAAGCGCAAAATGGATAAAGAAGTTGTGGTACTTACGTACAATGCAATATCACTCAGCAATGAAATCTATGTCAACAGGCCTGTAGCAGAAAATGAGTGGGCTCAGGTATGATGATTCTAACTGAAATAAGTCACACAGAAAAAGAAACAACATAAGATATCACTAATACACGGAATGTAAACTTGGCTACACAGGAACTGGATTAAAAAAGAGAACAGGGTCTCAAATTTAGAAAAACAACTTATGCTTGCTTAAGGGGAAATGTGAGTTGGGGTGCTGCATAAAACCAGAGATTGAAATGAGCACAGATAAAGTTCCTTAAGCCAAATATGTAATAGACAAGAGCTACTCCTTGCTCAACGAAATGGACTCAACACCCCATATTAAACGCCTAAGAATGTACCTGATTAGTAAGTATCTTAAAACCTATGGATTGCTATGTCTCCGAAAGAGAATCAAGCATGTGTACAGGGGCATAAACGCAGCAGTGATAGGATTTGAGAGGTTCGGTGAGCAAAGAATGACCCTTTGAAGTCATATTGCATGGTACCCATTCCACGGGTCTCAACTCTCCAGGTTTAAGGGATTCTTCCTTCAGCTGAAACATGCATGTGGAACCCAGAGTATGATCAACCGTGTGATCAGGAGACGTTTTGAAATATGTCTCAGTTTTCGTCCACTGGTACTCGGGTGCAACATTCCAGACGCTTTACTAACACTCTCCTGACTTGGAGAGTCAGTGCCTTTAACCTCCTGTTTGGCCCAGATTGCAATTTCTGCAGAAGATGAACAGGAATAGGTAGGAGCAATGAGAGACTAGCTGGAGGTGTCTGGACGGGCAAATTTAACTCTCATTTCCCACCAGGAAGAGGAATTAACCAAAGGCTCAGCGTGCCGTGCCGGAACCACATTAGGGCCTGAAGCAATCCTGCGGTGTTGTGGCCCGCTCACAAGAAAGCGAGTTGAAGAAAGAAGCTCAGGGGCACTGTAATTCACAAACCTGCAGAGTTATAAATGACAGCTATCGTCCAAAAATATACTGAAGTAAGGCTGCCAAGAGGACTTGAAAGCGGGGCAGAATTGCAGGAAACCGATTTCAGGAGGGAGACTGGAATTGCATTTAAAGCATAGGAAAAGAGGAAGAACGTCCAAAATGATGCACTTGGCCAAAAATGTCGTATGCATTTTTTCCTGAATATATTCAGGAAAAAACGCATACACCATTTTTGGCCAACCAAGCAAGCTTGCAAAGGAAATCTGCACTACAATGAAGTCTCACTTCCCCCAGGTCAAAAGGGCCATCTGAAAAAAGTGTAAAATCGAGAAAGGCAGGATAATCCATGGAGAACTGGGAGCCTTGTTATGCTGATGGGCGGGATGTAAATTGCCAACAGCCACTCGAGAGAAGTGTATGGTGTTTCCTGAAACATCTAAAAAACAGAGCAACGGAGCCTAGGGCACTTCCACTTATGGTCCTATAGCTTAGGGAAATTAAAATCAAAAAGACACAGCCACCCCAAAGTTTGGGACGGCTCTGTTTACAAGAACATCGTTTACGGTACAAGTTCAATATCGCAGAAAGTGAAAAATGGATAAAGAAGTTGTGGTACTTACGTACAATGCAATATCACTCAGCAATGAAATCTACGTCATCAGGCCCGTAACAGCATAGAGTGGATTCAGGTATGATGATTCTAACTGAAATAAGTCACACAGAAAAAGAAACATCATAAGATATCACTAATACATGGAATGTAGAATTGGCTACACAGGAACTGGATTAAAAAACAGAACAGGGTCTCAAATTTAGAAAACCAACTTATGCTTGCTTAAGGGGAAAGGTGAGTTGGGGTGCTGCATAAAACCAGAGATTGAAATGAGCACAGATAAAGTTCCTTAAGCCAAATATGTAATAGACAAGAGCTACTACTTGCTCAACGAAATGTACTCAACACCGCATATTAAACGCCTAAGAATGTACCTGACTAGTAAGTATCTTAAAACCTATGGATTGCTATGTCTGTGAAAGAGAATCAAGCGTGTGTACAGGGAAATAAACGCAGAAGTGTTAGGATTGGAGAGGTTCGGTGAGCAAATGAAAACCCTTTGAAGTCATATTGCATGGTACCCATTCCACGGGTCTCAACTCTCCAACTTTAAGGGAATCTTCCTTCAGCTGAAACATGCATGTGGAACCCAGAGTATGATCAACCGTGTGATCGGGAGACGTGTTCCAATATGTCTCAGTTCTCGTCCCCTGGTACTCGGGTGCAACATTCCAGATGCTTTACTAACACTCTCCCGACTTGGAGAGTCAGTGCCTTTAACCTCCTGTTTGGCCCAGTTTGCAATTTCTGCAGAAGATGAACAGGAATAGGGAGAACCAATGAGAGACTAGCTGGAGGTGTCTGGACGGGCAAATTTAACTCTCATTTCCCACAAGGAAGAGGAATTAACCAAAGGCTCAGCGTGCCGTGCCGGAACCAGATTAGGGCCTGAATCAATCCTGCGGTGTTGCGGCCAGCTCACAAGAAAGCGAGTTGAAGAAAGGAGCTCACGGGCACTGTAATTCACAAACCTGCAGAGTTATAAATGACAGCTATCGTCCAAAAATATACTGAAGTAAGGCTGCCAAGAGGACTTGAAAGCGGGGCAGAATTGCAGGAAACCGATTTCAGGAGTAGACTGGAATTGCATTTAAAGCATAGGAAAAGAGGAAGAACGTCCACAATGATGCACTTGGCCAAAAATGTCGTATGCGTTTTTTCCTGAATATATTCAGGAAAAAACGCATACACCATTTTTGGCCAACCAAGCAAGCTTGCAAAGGAAATCTGCACTACAATGAAGTCTCACTTCCCCCCAGTCAAAAGGGCCATCTGAAAAAAGTGTAAAATCCAGAAAGGCAGGACAGGCCATGGAGAACAGGGAGCCCTGTTATGCTGATGGGTGGGATGTAAATTGCCAACAGCCACTCGGGAGAAGTGTATGGTGTTTCCTGAAATATCTAAAAAACAAAGCAACAGAGCCTAGGTCAAATCCACTTATGGTCCTATAGCTTAGGGAAATTAAAATAAAAAAGACACAGCCACCCCAAAGTTTGGGATGGCTCTGTTTACAAGTACCTCGTTTATGGTACAAGTTCAATATCGCAGAAAGCGAAAAATGGATAAAGAAGTTGTGGTACTTACGTACAATGCAATATCACTCAGCAATGAAATCTATGTCAACAGGCCTGAAGCAGAAAATGAGTGGGTTCAGGTATGATGATTCTAACTGAAATAAGTCACACAGAAAAAGAAACATCATAAGATATCACTAATACACGGAATGTAGAATTGGCTACACAGGAACTGGATTACAAAACAGAACAGGGTCTCAAATTTAGAAAACCAACTTATGCTTGCTTAAGGGGAAAGGTGAGTTGGGGTGCTGCATAAAACCAGAGATTGAAATGAGCACAGATAAAGTTCCTTAAGCCAAATATGGAATAGACAAGTGCTACTCCTTGTTCAATGAAATGGACTCAACACCACATATTAAACGCCTAAGAATGTACCTGACTAGTAAGTATCTTAAAACCTATGGATTGCTATGTCTCCGAAAGAGAATCAAGCATGTGTACAGGGGCATAAACGCAGCAGTGATAGGATTGGAGAGGTTCGGTGAGCAAACGAAGACCCTTTGAAATCATATTGCATGGTACCCATTCCACGGGTCTCAACTCTCCAGGTTTAAGGGATTCTTCCTTCAGCTAAAACATGCATGTGGAACCCAGAGTATGATCAACCGTGTGATCGGGAGACGTGTGCCAATATATCTCAGTTCTCGTCCCCTGGTACTTGGGTGCAACATTCCAGACACTTTACTAACACTCTCCCGACTTGGAGAGTCAGTGCCTTTAACGTCCTTTTAGCCCAGTTTGCAATTTCTGCGGAATATGAACAGGAATAGGGAGAACCAATGAGAGACTAGCTGGAGGTGTCTGGACGGGCAAATTTAACTCTCATTTCCCACCAGGAAGAGGAATTAACCAAAGTCTCAGCGTGCCGTGGGGAACCAGATTAGGGCCTGAAGCAATCCTGCGGTGTTGCGGCCAGCTCACAAGAAAGCGAGTTGAAGAAAGGAGCTCAGGGGCACTGTAATTCACAAACCTGCAGAGTTATAAATGACAGCTATCGTCCAAAAATATACTGAAGTAAGGCTGCCAAGAGGACTTGAACGTGGGGCAGAATTGCAGGAAACCGATATCAGGAGGGAGACTGGAATTGCATTTAAAGCATAGGAAAAGAGGCAGAACGTCCACAATGATGCACTTGGCCAAAAAGGGTGTATGCGTTTTTTCCTGAATATATTCAGGAAAAAACGCATACGCCCTTTTTGGACAACCAAGCAAGCTTGCAAAGGAAATCTGCACTACAATGAAGTCTCACTTCCCCCCGGTCAAAAGGGCCATCTGAAAGAAGTGTAAAATCCAGAAAGGCAGGACAGGCCATGGAGAACTGGGAGCCTTGTTATGCTGATGGGCGGGTTGTAAATTGCCAACAGCCACTCGGGAGAAGTGTATGGTGTTTCCTGAAACATCTAAAAAACAAAGCAACAGAGCCTAGGTCAATTGCACTTATGGTCCTATAGCTTAGGGAAATTAAAATCAAAAAGACACAGCCACCCCAAAGTTTGGGATGGCTCTGTTTACAAGAACCTCGTTTATGGTACAAGTTCAATATCGCAGAAAGCGAAAAATGGATAAAGCAGTTGTGGTACTTACGTACAATGCAATATCACTCAGCAATGAAATCTATGTCAACAGGCCTGTAGCAGAAAATGAGTGGGTTCAGGTATGATGATTCTAACTGAAATAAGTCACACAGAAAAAGAAACATCATAAGATATCACTAATACACGGAATGTAAACTTGGCTACACAGGAACTGGATTACAAAAGAGAACAGGGTCTCAAATTTAGAAAACCAACTTATGCTTGCTTAAGGGGAAATGTGAGTTGGGGTGCTGCATAAAACCAGAGATTGAAATGAGCACAGATAAAGTTCCTTAAGCCAAATATGTAATAGACAAGAACTACTCCTTGCTCAACGAAATGGACTCAACACCCCATATTAAATGCCTAAGAATGTACCTGATTAGTAAGTATCTTAAAACCTATGGATTGCTATGCCTCCGAAAGAGAATCAAGCGTGTGTACAGGGGCATAAACGCAGCAGTGATAGGATTGGAGAGGTTCGGTGAGCAAATGAAGACCCTTTGAAGTCATATTGCATGGTACCCATTCCACGGTTCTCAACTCTCCAGGTTTAAGGGATTCTTCCTTCAGCTGAAACATGCATGTGGAACCCAGAGTATGATCAACCGTGTGATCAGGAGACGTGTTCAAATATGTCTCAGTTTTCGTCCCCTGGTACTCGGGTGCAACATTCCAGATGCTTTACTAACACTCTCCCGACTTGGAGAGTCAGTGCCTTTAACCTCCTGTTTGGCCCAATTTGCAAATTCTGCGGAAGATGAACAGGAATAAGGAGGACCAATGAGAGACTAGCTGGAGGTGTCTGGACGGGCAAATTTAACTCTCATTTCCCACCAGGAAGAGGAATTAACCACAGGCTCAGCGTGCCGTGCCGGAACAAGATTAGGGCCGGAAGCAATCCTGCGGTGTTGCGGCCAGCTCACAAGAAAGTGAGTTGAAGAAAGGAGCTCAGGGCCCCTGTAATTCACAAACCTGCAGAATTATAAATGACAGCTATCATCCAAAAATATACTGAAGTAAGGCTGCCAAGAGGACTTGAAAGCGGGGCAGAATTGCAGAAAACCGATTTCAGGAGGTAGACTGGAATTGCATTTAAAGCATAGGAAAAGAGGCAGAACGTCCACAATGATGCACTTGGACAAAAAGGGCGTATCCGTTTTTTCCTGAATATATTCACTCGGGAGAAGTGTATGGTGTTTCCTGAAACATATAAAAAAGAAAGCAACAGAGCCTAGGGCACTTCCACTTATGGTCCTATAGCTTAGGGAAATTAAAATCAAAAAGACACAGCCACCCAAATGTTTGGGACGGCTCTGTTTACAAGAACCTCGTTTATGGTACAAGTTCAATATCGCAGAAAGTGAAAAATGGATAAAGAAGTTGTGGTACTTACGTACAATGCAATACCACTCAGCAATGAAATCTATGTCAACACGCCTGTAGCACAAAATGAGTGGGTTCAGGTATGATGATTCTAACTGAAATAAGTCACACAGAAAAAGAAACATCATAAGATATCACTAATACACGGAATGTAAACTTGGCTACACAGGAACTGAATTACAAAACAGAACAGGGTCTCAAATTTAGAAAACCAACTTTTGCTTGCTTAAGGGGAAAGGTGAGTTGGTATGCAGCATAAAACCAGAGATTGAAATGAACACAGATAAAGTTCCTTAAGCCAAATATGTAATAGACAAGAGCTACTCCTTATTCAACGAAATGGACTCAACACCCCATATTAAACGCCTAAGAATGTACCTGACTAGTAAGTATCTTAAAACCTATGGATTGCTATGTCTCCGAAAGAGAATCAAGCATGTGTACAGGGGCATAAACGCAGCAGTGATAGGATTTGAGAGGTTCGGTGAGCAAAGAATGACCCTTTGAAGTCATATTACATGCTACCCATTCCACGGGTCTCAACTCTCCAGGTTTAAGGGATTCTTCCTTCAGCTGAAACATGCATGTGGAACCCAGAGTATGATCAACCGTGTGATCAGGAGACGTTTTCAAATATATCTCAGTTTTCGTCCACTGCTACTCGCGTGCAACATTCCAGACGCTTTACTAACACTCTCCTGACTTGGAGAGTCAGTGCCTTTAACCTCCTGTTTGGCCCAGATTGCAATTTCTGCAGAAGATGAACAGGAATAGGTAGGAGCAATGAGAGACTAGCTGGAGGTGTCTGGACGGGCAAATTTAACTCTCATTTCCCACAAGGAAGAGGAATTAACCAAAGGCTCAGCGTGCCGTGCCGGAACCACATTAGGACCTGAAGCAATCCTGCGGTGTTGCGGCCAGCTCACAAGAAAGCGAGTTGAAGAAAGGAGCTCAGGGGCCCTGTAATTCACAAACCTGCAGAATTATAAATGACAGCTATCGTCCAAAAATATACTGAAGTAAGGCTGCCAAGAGGACTTGATAGCGGGGCAGAATTGCAGAAAACCGATTTCAGGAGGTAGACTGGAATTGCATTTAAAGCATAGGAAAAGAGGCAGATCGTCCACAATGATGCACTTGGACAAACAGGGCGTATGCATTTTTTCCTGAATATATTCACTCGGGAGAAGTGTATGGTGTTTCCTGAAACATCTAAAAAAGAAAGCAACAGAGCCTAGGTCAATTCCACTTATGGTCCTATAGCTTAGGGAAATTAAAATCAAAAAGACACAGCCACCCCAAAGTTTGGGATGGCTCTGTTTACAAGAACCTCGTTTATGGTACAAGTTCAATATCGCAGAAAGCGAAAAATGGATAAAGCAGTTGTGGTACTTACGTACAATGCAATATCACTCAGCAATGAAATCTATGTCAACAGGCCTGTAGCAGAAAATGAGTGGGTTCAGGTATGATGATTCTAACTGAAATAAGTCACACAGAAAAAGAAACATCATAAGATATCACTAATACACGGAATGTAAACTTGGCTACACAGGAACTGGATTACAAAACAGAACAGGGTCTCAAATTTAGAAAACCAACTTATGCTTGCTTAAGGGGAAGGTGAGTTTGGGTGCTGCATAAAACCAGAGATTGAAATGAGCACAGATAAAGTTCCTTAAGCCAAATATGGAATAGACAAGTGCTACTCCTTGTTCAATGAAATGGACTCAACACCCCATATTAAACGCCTAAGAATGTACCTGACTAGTAAGTATCTTAAAACCTATGGATTGCTATGTCTCCGAAAGAGAATCAAGCATGTGTACAGGGGTATAAACGCAGCAGTGATAGGATTGGAGAGGTTCGGTGAACAAACGAAGACCCTTTGAAATCATATTGCATGGTACCCATTCCACGGGTCTCAACTCTCCAGGTTTAAGGGATTCTTCCTTCAGCTAAAACATGCATGTGGAACCCAGAGTATGATCAACCGTGTGATCGGGAGACGTGTGCCAATATATCTCAGTTCTCGTCCCCTGGTACTCGGGTGTAACATTCCAGACACTTTACTAACACTCTCCCGACTTGGAGAGTCAGTGCCTTTAACGTCCTGTTTGGCCCAGTTTGCAATTTCTGCGGAAGATGAACAGGAATAGGGAGAACCAATGAGAGACTAGCTGGAGGTGTCTGGACGGGCAAATTTAACTCTCATTTCCCACCAGGAAGAGGAATTAACCAAAGGCTCAGCGTGCCGTGCCGGAACCAGATTAGGGCCTGAATCAATCCTGCGGTGTTGCGGCCAGCTCACAAGAAAGCGAGTTGAAGAAAGGAGCTCAGGGGCACTGTAATTCACAAACCTGCAGAGTTATAAATGACAGCTATCGTCCAAAAATATACTGAAGTAAGGCTGCCAAGAGGACTTGAAAGCGGGGCAGAATTGCAGGAAACCGATTTCAGGAGTAGACTGGAATTGCATTTAAAGCATAGGAAAAGAGGAAGAACGTCCACAATGATGCACTTGGCCAAAAATGTCATATGCGTTTTTTCCTGAATATATTCAGGAAAAAACGCATACACCATTTTTGGCCAACCAAGCAAGCTTGCAAAGGAAATCGGCACTACAATGAAGTCTCACTACCCCCCAGTCAAAAGGGCCATCTGAAAAAAGTGTAAAATCCAGAAAGGCAGGACAGGCCATGGAGAACTGGGAGCCCTGTTATGCTGATGGGTGGGATGTAAATTGCCAACAGCCACTCGGGAGAAGTGTATGGTGTTTCCTGAAACATCTAAAAAACAAAGCAACAGAGCCTAGGTCAAATCCACTTATGGTCCTATAGCTTAGGGAAATTAAAATCAAAAAGACACAGCCACCCCAAAGTTTGGGATGGCTCTGTTTACAAGAACCTCGTTTATGGTACAAGTTCAATATCGCAGAAACCGAAAAATGGATAAAGCAGTTGTGGTACTTACGTACAATGCAATATCACTCAGCAATGAAATCTATGTCAACAGGCCTGTAGCAGAAAATGAGTGGGTTCAGGTATGATGATTCTAACTGAAATAAGTCACACAGAAAAAGAAACATCATAAGATATCACTAATACACGGAATGTAAACTTGGCTACACAGGAACTGGATTACAAAACAGAACAGGTTCTCAAATTTAGAAAACCAACTTATGCTTGCTTAAGGGGAAGGTGAGTTTGGGTGCTGCATAAAACCAGAGATTGAAATGAGCACAGATAAAGTTCCTTAAGCCAAATATGTAATAGACAAGTGCTACTCCTTGTTCAATGAAATGGACTCAACACCCCATATTAAACGCCTAAGAATGTACCTGACTAGTAAGTATCTTAAAACCTATGGATTGCTATGTCTCAGAAAGAGAATCAAGCATGTGTACAGGGGTATAAACGCAGCAGTGATAGGATTGGAGAGGTTCGGTGAGCAAACGAAGACCCTTTGAAATCATATTGCATGGTACCCATTCCACGGGTCTCAACTCTCCAGGTTTAAGGGATTCTTCCTTCAGCTAAAACATGCATGTGGAACCCAGAGTATGATCAACCGTGTGATCAGGAGACGTGTTCAAATATGTCTCAGTTTTCGTCCCCTGGTACTCGGGTGCAACATTCCAGATGCTTTACTAACACTCTCCCGACTTGGAGAGTCAGTGCCTTTAACCTCCTGTTTGGCCCAATTTGCAAATTCTGCGGAAGATGAACAGGAATAAGGAGGACCAATGAGAGACTAGCTGGAGGTGTCTGGACGGGCAAATTTAACTCTCATTTCCCACCAGGAAGAGGAATTAACCAAAGGCTCAGCGTGCCGTGCCGGAACAAGATTAGGGCCGGAAGCAATCCTGCGGTGTTGCGGCCAGCTCACAAGAAAGTGAGTTGAAGAAAGGAGCTCAGGGCCCCTGTAATTCACAAACCTGCAGAATTATAAATGACAGCTATCATCCAAAAATATACTGAAGTAAGGCTGCCAAGAGGACTTGAAAGCGGGGCAGAATTGCAGAAAACCGATTTCAGGAGGTAGACTGGAATTGCATTTAAAGCATAGGAAAAGAGGCAGAACGTCCACAATGATGCACTTGGACAAAAAGGGCGTATCCGTTTTTTCCTGAATATATTCACTCGGGAGAAGTGTATGGTGTTTCCTGAAACATATAAAAAAGAAAGCAACAGAGCCTAGGGCACTTCCACTTATGGTCCTATAGCTTAGGGAAATTAAAATCAAAAAGACACAGCCACCCAAATGTTTGGGACGGCTCTGTTTACAAGAACCTCGTTTATGGTACAAGTTCAATATCGCAGAAAGTGAAAAATGGATAAAGAAGTTGTGGTACTTACGTACAATGCAATACCACTCAGCAATGAAATCTATGTCAACACGCCTGTAGCACAAAATGAGTGGGTTCAGGTATGATGATTCTAACTGAAATAAGTCACACAGAAAAAGAAACATCATAAGATATCACTAATACACGGAATGTAAACTTGGCTACACAGGAACTGAATTACAAAACAGAACAGGGTCTCAAATTTAGAAAACCAACTTATGCTTGCTTAAGGGGAAAGGTGAGTTGGTATGCAGCATAAAACCAGAGATTGAAATGAACACAGATAAAGTTCCTTAAGCCAAATATGTAATAGACAAGAGCTACTCCTTATTCAACGAAATGGACTCAACACCCCATATTAAACGCCTAAGAATGTACCTGACTAGTAAGTATCTTAAAACCTATGGATTGCTATGTCTCCGAAAGAGAATCAAGCATGTGTACAGGGGCATAAACGCAGCAGTGATAGGATTTGAGAGGTTCGGTGAGCAAAGAATGACCCTTTGAAGTCATATTACATGCTACCCATTCCACGGGTCTCAACTCTCCAGGTTTAAGGGATTCTTCCTTCAGCTGAAACATGCATGTGGAACCCAGAGTATGATCAACCGTGTGATCAGGAGACGTTTTCAAATATATCTCAGTTTTCGTCCACTGCTACTCGGGTGCAACATTCCAGACGCTTTACTAACACTCTCCTGACTTGGAGAGTCAGTGCCTTTAACCTCCTGTTTGGCCCAGATTGCAATTTCTGCAGAAGATGAACAGGAATAGGTAGGAGCAATGAGAGACTAGCTGGAGGTGTCTGGACGGGCAAATTTAACTCTCATTTCCCACAAGGAAGAGGAATTAACCAAAGGCTCAGCGTGCCGTGCCGGAACCACATTAGGACCTGAAGCAATCCTGCGGTGTTGCGGCCAGCTCACAAGAAAGCGAGTTGAAGAAAGGAGCTCAGGGGCCCTGTAATTCACAAACCTGCAGAATTATAAATGACAGCTATCGTCCAAAAATATACTGAAGTAAGGCTGCCAAGAGGACTTGATAGCGGGGCAGAATTGCAGAAAACCGATTTCAGGAGGTAGACTGGAATTGCATTTAAAGCATAGGAAAAGAGGCAGATCGTCCACAATGATGCACTTGGACAAACAGGGCGTATGCATTTTTTCCTGAATATATTCACTCGGGAGAAGTGTATGGTGTTTCCTGAAACATCTAAAAAAGAAAGCAACAGAGCCTAGGTCAATTCCACTTATGGTCCTATAGCTTAGGGAAATTAAAATCAAAAAGACACAGCCACCCCAAAGTTTGGGATGGCTCTGTTTACAAGAACCTCGTTTATGGTACAAGTTCAATATCGCAGAAAGCGAAAAATGGATAAAGCAGTTGTGGTACTTACGTACAATGCAATATCACTCAGCAATGAAATCTATGTCAACAGGCCTGTAGCAGAAAATGAGTGGGTTCAGGTATGATGATTCTAACTGAAATAAGTCACACAGAAAAAGAAACATCATAAGATATCACTAATACACGGAATGTAAACTTGGCTACACAGGAACTGGATTACAAAACAGAACAGGGTCTCAAATTTAGAAAACCAACTTATGCTTGCTTAAGGGGAAGGTGAGTTTGGGTGCTGCATAAAACCAGAGATTGAAATGAGCACAGATAAAGTTCCTTAAGCCAAATATGGAATAGACAAGTGCTACTCCTTGTTCAATGAAATGGACTCAACACCCCATATTAAACGCCTAAGAATGTACCTGACTAGTAAGTATCTTAAAACCTATGGATTGCTATGTCTCCGAAAGAGAATCAAGCATGTGTACAGGGGCATAAACGCAGCAGTGATAGGATTGGAGAGGTTCGGTGAGCAAACGAAGACCCTTTGAAATCATATTGCATGGTACCCATTCCACGGGTCTCAACTCTCCAGGTTTAAGAGATTCTTCCTTCAGCTAAAACATGCATGTGGAACCCAGAGTATGATCAACCATGTGATCGGGAGACGTGTGCCAATATATCTCAGTTCTCGTCCCCTGGTACTCGGGTGTAACATTCCAGACACTTTACTAACACTCTCCCGACTTGGAGAGTCAGTGCCTTTAACGTCCTGTTTGGCCCAGTTTGCAATTTCTGCGGAAGATGAACAGGAATAGGGAGAACCTATGAGAGACTAGCTGGAGGTGTCTGGACGGGCAAATTTAACTCTCATTTCCCACCAGGAAGTGGAATTAACCAAAGGCTCAGCGTGCCGTGCCGGAACCAGATTAGGGCCTGAATCAATCCTGCGGTGTTGCGGCCAGCTCACAAGAAAGCGAGTTGAAGAAAGGAGCTCAAGGGCACTGTAATTCACAAACCTGCAGAGTTATAAATGACAGCTATCATCCAAAAATATACTGAAGTAAGGCTGCCAAGAGGACTTGAAAGCGGGGCAGAATTGCAGGAAACCGATTTCAGGAGTAGACTGGAATTGCATTTAAAGCATAGGAAAAGAGGCAGAAGGTCCACAATGATGCACTTGGCCAAAAATGTCATATGCGTTTTTTCCTGAATATATTCAGGAAAAAACGCATACACAATTTTTGGCCAACCAAGCAAGCTTGCAAAGGAAATCGGCACTACAATGAAGTCTCACTACCTCCCAGTCAAAAGGGCCATCTGAAAAAAGTGTAAAATCCAGAAAGGCAGGACAGGCCATGGAGAACTGGGAGCCCTGTTATGCTGATGGGTGGGATGTAAATTGCCAACAGCCACTCGGGAGAAGTGTATGGTGTTTCCTGAAACATCTAAAAAACAAAGCAACAGAGCCTAGGTCAAATCCACTTATGGTCCTATAGCTTAGGGAAATTAAAATCAAAAAGACACAGCCACCCCAAAGTTTGGGATGGCTCTGTTTACAAGAACCTCGTTTATGGTACAAGTTCAATATCGCAGAAAGCGAAAAATGGATAAAGCAGTTGTGGTACTTACGTACAATGCAATATCACTCAGCAATGAAATCTATGTCAACAGGCCTGTAGCAGAAAATGAGTGGGTTCAGGTATGATGATTCTAACTGAAATAAGTCACACAGAAAAAGAAACATCATAAGATATCACTAATACACGGAATGTAAACTTGGCTACACAGGAACTGGATTACAAAACAGAACAGGGTCTCAAATTTAGAAAACCAACTTATGCTTGCTTAAGGGGAAGGTGAGTTTGGGTGCTGCATAAAACCAGAGATTGAAATGAGCACAGATAAAGTTCCTTAAGCCAAATATGTAATAGACAAGTGCTACTCCTTGTTCAATGAAATGGACTCAACACCCCATATTAAACGCCTAAGAATGTACCTGACTAGTAAGTATCTTAAAACCTATGGATTGCTATGTCTCCGAAAGAGAATCAAGCATGTGTACAGGGGTATAAACGCAGCAGTGATAGGATTGGAGAGGTTCGGTGAGCAAACGAAGACCCTTTGAAATCATATTGCATGGTACCCATTCCACGGGTCTCAACTCTCCAGGTTTAAGGGATTCTTCCTTCAGCTAAAACATGCATGTGGAACCCAGAGTATGATCAACCGTGTGATCGGGAGACGTGTGCCAATATATCTCAGTTCTCGTCCCCTGGTACTCGGGTGTAACATTCCAGACACTTTACTAACACTCTCCCGACTTGGAGAGTCAGTGCCTTTAACGTCCTGTTTGGCCCAGTTTGCAATTTCTGCGGAAGATGAACAGGAATAGGGAGAACCAATGAGAGACTAGCTGGAGGTGTCTGGACGGGCAAATTTAACTCTCATTTCCCACCAGGAAGAGGAATTAACCAAAGGCTCAGCGTGCCGTGCCGGAACCAGATTAGGGCCTGAATCAATCCTGCGGTGTTGCGGCCAGCTCACAAGAAAGCGAGTTGAAGAAAGGAGCTCAGGGGCACTGTAATTCACAAACCTGCAGAGTTATAAATGACAGCTATCGTCCAAAAATATACTGAAGTAAGGCTGCCAAGAGGACTTGAAAGCGGGGCAGAATTGCAGGAAACCGATTTCAGGAGTAGACTGGAATTGCATTTAAAGCATAGGAAAATAGGAAGAACGTCCACAATGATGCACTTGGCCAAAAATGTCATATGCGTTTTTTCCTGAATATATTCAGGAAAAAACGCATACACCATTTTTGGCCAACCAAGCAAGCTTGCAAAGGAAATCTGCACTACAATGAAGTCTCACTTCCCCCCAGTCAAAAGGGCCATCTGAAAAAAGTGTAAAATCCAGAAAGGCAGGACAGGCCATGGAGAACTGGGAGCCCTGTTATGTTGATGGGTGGGATGTAAATTGCCAACAGCCACTCGGGAGAAGTGTATGGTGTTTCCTGAAACATCTAAAAAACAAAGCAACAGAGCCTAGGTCAAATCCACTTATGGTCCTATAGCTTAGGGAAATTAAAATCAAAAAGACACAGCCACCCCAAAGTTTGGGATGGCTCTGTTTACAAGAACCTCGTTTATGGTACAAGTTCAATATCGCAGAAAGCGAAAAATGGATAAAGCAGTTGTGGTACTTACGTACAATGCAATATCACTCAGCAATGAAATCTATGTCAACAGGCCTGTAGCAGAAAATGAGTGGGTTCAGGTATGATGATTCTAACTGAAATAAGTCACACAGAAAAAGAAACATCATAAGATATCACTAATACACGGAATGTAAACTTGGCTACACAGGATCTGGATTACAAAACAGAACAGGGTCTCAAATTTAGAAAACCAACTTATGCTTGCTTAAGGGGAAAGGTGAGTTGGGGTGCTGCATTAAACCAGAGATTGAAATGAGCACAGATAAAGTTCCTTAAGCCAAATATGGAATAGACAAGTGCTACTCCTTGTTCAATGAAATGGACTCAACACCCCATATTAAACGCCTAAGAATGTACCTGACTAGTAAGTATCTTAAAACCTATGGATTGCTATGTCTCCGAAAGAGAATCAATCATGTTTACAGGGGCATAAACGCAGCAGTGATAGGATTGGAGAGGTTCGGTGAGCAAACGAAGACCCTTTGAAATCATATTGCATGGTACCCATTCCACGGGTCTCAACTCTCCAGGTTTAAGGGATTCTTCCTTCAGCTAAAACATGCATGTGGAACCCAGAGTATGATCAACCGTGTGATCGGGAGACGTGTGCCAATATATCTCAGTTCTCGTCCCCTGGTACTTGGGTGCAACATTCCAGACACTTTACTAACACTCTCCCGACTTGGAGAGTCAGTGCCTTAAACGTCCTGTTTGGCCCAGTTTGCAATTTCTGCGGAATATGAACAGGAATAGGGAGAACCAATGAGAGACTAGCTGGAGGTGTCTGGACGGGCAAATTTAACTCTCATTTCCCACCAGGAAGAGGAATTAACCAAAGTCTCAGCATGCCGTGGGGAACCAGATTAGGGCCTGAATCAATCCTGCGGTGTTGCGGCTAGCTCACAAGAAAGCGAGTTGAAGAAAGGAGCTCAGGGGCACTGTAATTCACAAACCTTCAGAGTTATAAATGACAGCTATCGTCCAAAAATATACTGAAGTAAGGCTGCCAAGAGGACTTGAACGTGGGGCAGAATTGCAGGAAACCGATATCAGGAGGGAGACTGGAATTGCATTTAAAGCATAGGAAAAGAGGCAGAACGTCCACAATGATGCACTTGGCCAAAATGGGCGTATGCATTTTTTCCTGAATATATTCAGGAAAAAACGCATACGCCCTTTTTGGCCAACCAAGCAAGCTTGCAAAGGAAATCTGCACTACAATGAAGTCTCACTTCCCCCCGGTCAAAAGGGCCATCTGAAAAAAGTGTAAAATCCAGAAAGGCAGGACAGGCCATGGAGAACTGGGAGCCTTGTTATGCTGATGGGCAGGTTGTAAATTGCCAACAGCCACTCGGGAGAAGTGTATGGTGTTTCCTGAAACATCTAAAAAACAAAGCAACAGAGCCTAGGTCAATTCCACTTATGGTCCTATAGCTTAGGGAAATTAAAATCAAAAAGACACAGCCACCCCAAAGTTTGGGACGGCTCTGTTTACAAGAACCTCTTTTACGGTACAAGTTCAATATCGCAGAAAGCGCAAAATGGATAAAGAAGTTGTGGTACTTACGTACAATGCAATATCACTCAGCAATGAAATCTATGTCAACAGGCCTGTAGCAGAAAATGAGTGGGCTCAGGTATGATGATTCTAACTGAAATAAGTCACACAGAAAAAGAAACAACATAAGATATCACTAATACACGGAATGTAAACTTGGCTACACAGGAACTGGATTAAAAAAGAGAACAGGGTCTCAAATTTAGAAAAACAACTTATGCTTGCTTAAGGGGAAATGTGAGTTGGGGTGCTGCATAAAACCAGAGATTGAAATGAGCACAGATAAAGTTCCTTAAGCCAAATATGTAATAGACAAGAGCTACTCCTTGCTCAACGAAATGGACTCAACACCCCATATTAAACGCCTAAGAATGTACCTGATTAGTAAGTATCTTAAAACCTATGGATTGCTATGTCTCCGAAAGAGAATCAAGCATGTGTACAGGGGCATAAACGCAGCAGTGATAGGATTTGAGAGGTTCGGTGAGCAAAGAATGACCCTTTGAAGTCATATTGCATGGTACCCATTCCACGGGTCTCAACTCTCCAGGTTTAAGGGATTCTTCCTTCAGCTGAAACATGCATGTGGAACCCAGAGTATGATCAACCGTGTGATCAGGAGACGTTTTGAAATATGTCTCAGTTTTCGTCCACTGGTACTCGGGTGCAACATTCCAGACGCTTTACTAACACTCTCCTGACTTGGAGAGTCAGTGCCTTTAACCTCCTGTTTGGCCCAGATTGCAATTTCTGCAGAAGATGAACAGGAATAGGTAGGAGCAATGAGAGACTAGCTGGAGGTGTCTGGACGGGCAAATTTAACTCTCATTTCCCACCAGGAAGAGGAATTAACCAAAGGCTCAGCGTGCCGTGCCCGAACCACATTAGGGCCTGAAGCAATCCTGCGGTGTTGTGGCCCGCTCACAAGAAAGCGAGTTGAAGAAAGAAGCTCAGGGGCACTGTAATTCACAAACCTGCAGAGTTATAAATGACAGCTATCGTCCAAAAATATACTGAAGTAAGGCTGCCAAGAGGACTTGAAAGCGGGGCAGAATTGCAGGAAACCGATTTCAGGAGGGAGACTGGAATTGCATTTAAAGCATAGGAAAAGAGGAAGAACGTCCGAAATGATGCACTTGGCCAAAAATGTCATATGCATTTTTTCCTGAATATATTCAGGAAAAAACGCATACACCATTTTTGGCCAACCAAGCAAGCTTGCAAAGGAAATCTGCACTACAATGAAGTCTCACTTCCCCCCGGTCAAAAGGGCCATCTGAAAAAACTGTAAAATCGAGAAAGGCAGGATAATCCATGGAGAACTGGGAGCCTTGTTATGCTGATGGGCGGGATGTAAATTGCCAACAGCCACTCGAGAGAAGTGTATGGTGTTTCCTGAAACATCTAAAAAACAGAGCAACGGAGCCTAGGGCACTTCCACTTATGGTCCTATAGCTTAGGGAAATTAAAATCAAAAAGACACAGCCACCCCAAAGTTTGGGACGGCTCTGTTTACAAGAACATCGTTTACGGTACAAGTTCAATATCGCAGAAAGTGAAAAATGGATAAAGAAGTTGTGGTACTTACGTACAATGCAATATCACTCAGCAATGAAATCTACGTCATCAGGCCCGTAACAGCATAGAGTGGATTCAGGTATGATGATTCTAACTGAAATAAGTCACACAGAAAAAGAAACATCATAAGATATCACTAATACACGGAATGTAGAATTGGCTACACAGGAACTGGATTAAAAAACAGAACAGGGTCTCAAATTTAGAAAACCAACTTATGCTTGCTTAAGGGGAAAGGTGAGTTGGGGTGCTGCATAAAACCAGAGATTGAAATGAGCACAGATAAAGTTCCTTAAGCCAAATATGTAATAGACAAGAGCTACTACTTGCTCAACGAAATGGACTCAACACCGCATATTAAACGCCTAAGAATGTACCTGACTAGTAAGTATCTTAAAACCTATGGATTGCTATGTCTCTGAAAGAGAATCAAGCGTGTGTACAGGGACATAAACGCAGAAGTGTTAGGATTGGAGAAGTTCGGTGAGCAAATGAAAACCCTTTGAAGTCATATTGCATGGTACCCATTCCACGGGTCTCAACTCTCCAACTTTAAGGGAATCTTCCTTCAGCTGAAACATGCATGTGGAACCCAGAGTATGATCAACCGTGTGATCGGGAGACGTGTTCCAATATGTCTCAGTTCTCGTCCCCTGGTACTTGGGTGCAACATTCCAGACGCTTTACTAACACTCTCCCGACTTGGAGAGTCAGTGCCTTTAACCTCCTGTTTGGCCCAGTTTGCAATTTCTGCAGAAGATGAACAGGAATAGGGAGAACCAATGAGAGACTAGCTGGAGGTGTCTGGACGGGCAAATTTAACTCTCATTTCCCACAAGGAAGAGGAATTAACCAAAGGCTCAGCGTGCCGTGGGGAACCAGATTAGGGCCTGAATCAATCCTGCGGTGTTGCGGCCAGCTCACAAGAAAGCGAGTTGAAGAAAGGAGCTCACGGGCACTGTAATTCACAAACCTGCAGAGTTATAAATGACAGCTATCGTCCAAAAATATACTGAAGTAAGGCTGCCAAGAGGACTTGAAAGACGGGCAGAATTGCAGGAAACCGATTTCAGGAGTAGACTGGAATTGCATTTAAAGCATAGGAAAAGAGGAAGAACGTCCACAATGATGCACTTGGCCAAAAATGTCGTATGCGTTTTTTCCTGAATATATTCAGGAAAAAACGCATACACCATTTTTGGCCAACCAAGCAAGCTTGCAAAGGAAATCTGCACTACAATGAAGTCTCACTTCCCCCCAGTCAAAAGGGCCATCTGAAAAAAGTGTAAAATCCAGAAAGGCAGGACAGGCCATGGAGAACAGGGAGCCCTGTTATGTTGATGGGTGGGATGTAAATTGCCAACAGCCACTCGGGAGAAGTGTATGGTGTTTCCTGAAATATCTAAAAAACAAAGCAACAGAGCCTAGGTCAAATCCACTTATGGTCCTATAGCTTAGGGAAATTAAAATAAAAAAGACACAGCCACCCCAAAGTTTGGGATGGCTCTGTTTACAAGAACCTCGTTTATGGTACAAGTTCAATATCGCAGAAAGCGAAAAATGGATAAAGAAGTTGTGGTACTTACGTACAATGCAATATCACTCAGCAATGAAATCTATGTCAACAGGCCTGAAGCAGAAAATGAGTGGGTTCAGGTATGATGATTCTAACTGAAATAAGTCACACAGAAAAAGAAACATCATAAGATATCACTAATACACGGAATGTAGAATTGGCTACACAGGAACTGGATTACAAAACAGAACAGGGTCTCAAATTTAGAAAACCAACTTATGCTTGCTTAAGGGGAAAGGTGAGTTGGGGTGCTGCATAAAACCAGAGATTGAAATGAGCACAGATAAAGTTCCTTAAGCCAAATATGGAATAGACAAGTGCTACTCCTTGTTCAATGAAATGGACTCAACACCACATATTAAACGCCTAAGAATGTACCTGACTAGAAAGTATCTTAAAACCTATGGATTGCTATGTCTCCGAAAGAGAATCAAGCATGTGTACAGGGGCATAAACGCAGCAGTGATAGGATTGGAGAGGTTCGGTGAGCAAACGAAGACCCTTTGAAATCATATTGCATGGTACCCATTCCACGGGTCTCAACTCTCCAGGTTTAAGGGATTCTTCCTTCAGCTAAAACATGCATGTGGAACCCAGAGTATGATCAACCGTGTGATCGGGAGACGTGTGCCAATATATCTCAGTTCTCGTCCCCTGGTACTTGGGTGCAACATTCCAGACACTTTACTAACACTCTCCCGACTTGGAGAGTCAGTGCCTTTAACGTCCTTTTGGCCCAGTTTGCAATTTCTGCGGAATATGAACAGGAATAGGGAGAACCAATGAGAGACTAGCTGGAGGTGTCTGGACGGGCAAATTTAACTCTCATTTCCCACCAGGAAGAGGAATTAACCAAAGTCTCAGCGTGCCGTGGGGAACCAGATTAGGGCCTGAAGCAATCCTGCGGTGTTGCGGCCAGCTCACAATAAAGCGAGTTGAAGAAAGGAGCTCAGGGGCACTGTAATTCACAAACCTGCAGAGTTATAAATGACAGCTATCGTCCAAAAATATACTGAAGTAAGGCTGCCAAGAGGACTTGAACGTGGGGCAGAATTGCAGGAAACCGATATCAGGAGGGAGACTGGAATTGCATTTAAAGCATAGGAAAAGAGGCAGAACGTCCACAATGATGCACTTGGCCAAAAAGTGTGTATGCGTTTTTTCCTGAATATATTCGGGAAAAAACGCATACGCCCTTTTTGGACAACCAAGCAAGCTTGCAAAGGAAATCTGAACTACAATGAAGTCTCACTTCCCCCCCGTCAAAAGGGCCATCTGAAAAAAGTGTAAAATCCAGAAAGGCAGGACAGGCCATGGAGAACTGGGAGCCTTGTTATGCTGATGGGCGGGTTGTAAATTGCCAACAGCCACTCGGGAGAAGTGTATGGTGTTTCCTGAAACATCTAAAAAACAAAGCAACAGAGCCTAGGTCAATTGCACTTATGGTCCTATAGCTTAGGGAAATTAAAATCAAAAAGACACAGCCAC
The DNA here is from genome assembly GCF_937001465.1 of Orcinus orca. NCBI lineage: Eukaryota > Metazoa > Chordata > Mammalia > Artiodactyla > Delphinidae > Orcinus > Orcinus orca. The sequence continues at coordinate 97,409 of NW_026044095.1, read as the reverse complement.
CCCAAAGTTTGGGATGGCTCTGTTTACAAGAACCTCGTTTATGGTACAAGTTCAATATCGCAGAAAGCGAAAAATGGATAAAGCAGTTGTGGTACTTACGTACAATGCAATATCACTCAGCAATGAAATCTATGTCAACAGGCCTGTAGCAGAAAATGAGTGGGTTCAGGTATGATGATTCTAACTGAAATAAGTCACACAGAAAAAGAAACATCATAAGATATCACTAATACACGGAATGTAAACTTGGCTACACAGGAACTGGATTACAAAAGAGAACAGGGTCTCAAATTTAGAAAACCAACTTATGCTTGCTTAAGGGGAAATGTGAGTTGGGGTGCTGCATAAAACCAGAGATTGAAATGAGCACAGATAAAGTTCCTTAAGCCAAATATGTAATAGACAAGAACTACTCCTTGCTCAACGAAATGGACTCAACACCCCATATTAAATGCCTAAGAATGTACCTGATTAGTAAGTATCTTAAAACCTATGGATTGCTATGCCTCCGAAAGAGAATCAAGCGTGTGTACAGGGGCATAAACGCAGCAGTGATAGGATTGGAGAGGTTCGGTGAGCAAATGAAGACCCTTTGAAGTCATATTGCATGGTACCCATTCCACGGTTCTCAACTCTCCAGGTTTAAGGGATTCTTCCTTCAGCTGAAACATGCATGTGGAACCCAGAGTATGATCAACCGTGTGATCAGGAGACGTGTTCAAATATGTCTCAGTTTTCGCCCCCTGGTACTCGGGTGCAACATTCCAGACGCTTTACTAACAATCTCCCGACTTGGAGAGTCAGTGCCTTTAACCTCCTGTTTGGCCCAGTTTGCAAATTCTGCGGAAGATGAACAGGAATAAGGAGGACCAATGAGAGACTAGCTGGAGGTGTCTGGACGGGCAAATTTAACTCTCATTTCCCACCAGGAAGAGGAATTAACCAAAGGCTCAGCGTGCCGTGCCGGAACAAGATTAGGGCCGGAAGCAATCCTGCGGTGTTGCGGCCAGCTCACAAGAAAGTGAGTTGAAGAAAGGAGCTCAGGGCCCCTGTAATTCACAAACCTGCAGAATTATAAATGACAGCTATCATCCAAAAATATACTGAAGTAAGGCTGCCAAGAGGACTTGAAAGCGGGGCAGAATTGCAGAAAACCGATTTCAGGAGGTAGACTGGAATTGCATTTAAAGCATAGGAAAAGAGGCAGAACGTCCACAATGATGCACTTGGACAAAAAGGGCGTATCCGTTTTTTCCTGAATATATTCACTCGGGAGAAGTGTATGGTGTTTCCTGAAACATATAAAAAAGAAAGCAACAGAGCCTAGGGCACTTCCACTTATGGTCCTATAGCTTAGGGAAATTAAAATCAAAAAGACACAGCCACCCAAATGTTTGGGACGGCTCTGTTTACAAGAACCTCGTTTATGGTACAAGTTCAATATCGCAGAAAGTGAAAAATGGATAAAGAAGTTGTGGTACTTACGTACAATGCAATACCACTCAGCAATGAAATCTATGTCAACACGCCTGTAGCACAAAATGAGTGGGTTCAGGTATGATGATTCTAACTGAAATAAGTCACACAGAAAAAGAAACATCATAAGATATCACTAATACACGGAATGTAAACTTGGCTACACAGGAACTGAATTACAAAACAGAACAGGGTCTCAAATTTAGAAAACCAACTTATGCTTGCTTAAGGGGAAAGGTGAGTTGGTATGCAGCATAAAACCAGAGATTGAAATGAACACAGATAAAGTTCCTTAAGCCAAATATGTAATAGACAAGAGCTACTCCTTATTCAACGAAATGGACTCAACACCCCATATTAAACGCCTAAGAATGTACCTGACTAGTAAGTATCTTAAAACCTATGGATTGCTATGTCTCCGAAAGAGAATCAAGCATGTGTACAGGGGCATAAACGCAGCAGTGATAGGATTTGAGAGGTTCGGTGAGCAAAGAATGACCCTTTGAAGTCATATTACATGCTACCCATTCCACGGGTCTCAACTCTCCAGGTTTAAGGGATTCTTCCTTCAGCTGAAACATGCATGTGGAACCCAGAGTATGATCAACCGTGTGATCAGGAGACGTTTTCAAATATATCTCAGTTTTCGTCCACTGCTACTCGGGTGCAACATTCCAGACGCTTTACTAACACTCTCCTGACTTGGAGAGTCAGTGCCTTTAACCTCCTGTTTGGCCCAGATTGCAATTTCTGCAGAAGATGAACAGGAATAGGTAGGAGCAATGAGAGACTAGCTGGAGGTGTCTGGACGGGCAAATTTAACTCTCATTTCCCACCAGGAAGAGGAATTAACCAAAGGCTCAGCGTGCCATGCCGGAACAAGATTAGGGCCTGAAGCAATCCTGCGGTGTTGTGGCCCGCTCACAAGAAAGCGAGTTGAAGAAAGGAGCTCAGGGGCACTGTAATTCACAAACCTGCAGAGTTATAAATGTCAGCTATCGTCCAAAAATATACTGAAGTAAGGCTGCCAAGAGGACTTGAAAGCGGGGCAGAATTGCAGGAAACCGATTTCAGGAGGTAGACTGGAATTGCATTTAAAGCATAGGAAAAGTGGCAGAACGTCCACAATGATGCACTTGGCCAAAAAGGGCGTATGCGTTTTTTCCTGAATATATTCAGGAAAAAACGCATACGCCCTTTTTGGCCAACCAAGCAAGCTTGCAAAGGAAATCTGCACTACAATGAAGTCTCACTTCCCCCTGGTAAAAAGGGCTATCTGAAAAAAGTGTAAAATCCAGAAAGGCAGGACAGGCCATGGAGAACTGGGAGCCTTGTTATGCTGATGGGCGGGATGTAAATTGCCAACAGCCACTGGGGAGAAGTGTATGGTGTTTCCTGAAACATCTAAAAAACAAAGCAACAGAGCCTAGGGCACTTCCACTTATGGTCCTATAGCTTAGGGAAATTAAAATCAAAAAGACACAGCCACCCCAAAGTTTGGGACGGCTCTGTTTACAAGAACCTCTTTTACGGTACAAGTTCAATATCGCAGAAAGCGCAAAATGGATAAAGAAGTTGTGGTACTTACGTACAATGCAATATCACTCAGCAATGAAATCTATGTCAACAGGCCTGTAGCAGAAAATGAGTGGGCTCAGGTATGATGATTCTAACTGAAATAAGTCACACAGAAAAAGAAACAACATAAGATATCACTAATACACGGAATGTAAACTTGGCTACACAGGAACTGGATTACAAAACAGAACAGGGTCTCAAATTTAGAAAACCAACTTATGCTTGCTTAAGGGGAAAGGTGAGTTGGGGTGCTGCATAAAACCAGAGATTGAAATGAGCACAGATAAAGTTCCTTAAGCCAAATATGTAATAGACAAGAGCTACTCCTTGCTCTACGAAATGGACTCAACACCCCATATTAAACGCCTAAGAATGTACCTGATTAGTAAGTATCTTAAAACCTATGGATTGCTATGCCTCCGAAAGAGAATCAAGCGTGTGTACAGGGGCATAAACGCAGCAGTGATAGGATTGGAGAGGTTCGGTGAGCAAATGAAGACCCTTTGAAGTCATATTGCATGGTACCCATTCCACGGTTCTCAACTCTCCAGGTTTAAGGGATTCTTCCTTCAGCTGAAACATGCATGTGGAACCCAGAGTATGATCAACCATGTGATCAGGAGACGTGTTCAAATATGTCTCAGTTTTCGTCCCCTGGTACTCAGGTGCAACATTCCAGACGCTTTACTAACAGTCTCCCGACTTGGAGTGTCAGTGCCTTTAACCTCCTGTTTGGCCCAGTTTGCAAATTCTGCGGAAGATGAACAGGAATAAGGAGGACCAATGAGAGACTAGCTGGAGGTGTCTGGACGGGCAAATTTAACTCTCATTTCCCACCAGGAAGAGGAATTAACCAAAGGCTCAGTGTGCCGTGCCGGAACAAGATTAGGGCCTGAAGCAATCCTGCAGTGTTGCGGCCAGCTCACAAGAAAGCGAGTTGAAGAAAGGAGCTCAGGGCCCCTGTAATTCACAAACCTGCAGAATTATAAATGACAGCTATCGTCCAAAAATATACTGAAGTAAGGCTGCCAAGAGGACTTGAAAGCAGGGCAGAATTGCAGAAAACCGATTTCAGGAGGTAGACTGGAATTGCATTTAAAGCATAGGAAAAGAGGCAGAACGTCCACAATGATGCACTTGGACAAAAAGGGCGTATCCGTTTTTTCCTGAATATATTCACTCGGGAGAAGTGTATGGTGTTTCCTGAAACATCTAAAAAAGAAAGCAACAGAGCCTAGGTCAATTCCACTTATGGTCCTATAGCTTAGGGAAATTAAAATCAAAAAGACACAGCCACCCCAAAGTTTGGGATGGCTCTGTTTACAAGAACCTCGTTTATGGTACAAGTTCAATATCGCAGAAAGCGAAAAATGGATAAAGCAGTTGTGGTACTTACGTACAATGCAATATCACTCAGCAATGAAATCTATGTCATCAGGCCCGTAGGAGCATAGTGAGTGGATTCAGGTATGACGATTCTAACTGAAATAAGTCACACAGAAAAAGAAACATCATAAGATATCACTAATACATGGAATGTAAACTTGGTTACACAGAAACTGAATTACAAAACAGAACAGGGTCTCAAATGAAGAAAACCAACTTATGCTTGCTTAAGGGGAAAGGTGAGTTGGGGTGCTGCATAAAACCAGAGATTGAAATGAGCACAGATAAAGTTCCTTAAGCCAAATATGGAATAGACAAGAGCTACTCCTTGCTCAACGAAATGGACTCAACACCCCATATTAAACGCCGAAGAATGTACCTGACTAGTAAGTATCTTAAACCCTATGGATTTCTATGTCTCTGAAAGAGAATCAAGCGTGTGTACAGTTGCATAAACGCAGCAGTGATAGGATTGGAGAGGTTCGGTGAGCAAATGAAGACCCTTTGAAGTCATAATGCATGGTACCCATTCCACGGGTCTCAACTCTCCAGGTTTAAGGGATTCTTCTTTCAGCTGAAACATGCCTGTGGAACCCAGAGTATGATCAACTGTGTGATCGGGATACGTGTTCAAATATGTCTCAGTTTTCTTCCCCTGGTACTCGGGTGCAACATTCCAGACGCTTTACTAACACTCTCCCGACTTGGAGAGTCAGTGCCTTTAACCTCCTGTTTGGCCCAGTTTGCAATTTCTGCGGAAGATGAACAGGAATAGGGAGAACCAATGAGAGACTAGCTGGAGGTGTCTGGACGGGCAAATTTAACTCTCATTTCCCACCAGGAAGAGGAATTAACCAAAGGCTCAGCGTGCCGTGCCGGAACAAGATTAGGGCCTGAAGCAATCCTGCGGTGTTGTGGCCAGCTCACAAGAAAGCGAGTTGAAGAAAGGAGCTCAGGGGCCCTGTAATTCACAAACCTGCGGAATTATAAATGACAGCTATCGTCCAAAAATATACTGAAGTAAGGCTGCCAAGAGGACTTGAAAGCGGGGCAGAATTGCAGAAAACCGATTTCAGGAGGTAGACTGGAATTGCATTTAAAGCATAGGAAAAGAGGCAGAACGTCCCCAATGATGCACTTGGACAAACAGGGCGTATGCTTTTTTTCCTGAATATATTCACTCGGGAGAAGTGTATGGTGTTTCCTGAAACATCTAAAAAAGAAAGCAACAGAGCCTAGGTCAATTCCACTTATGGTCCTATAGCTTAGGGAAATTAAAATCAAAAAGACACAGCCACCCCAAAGTTTGGGATGGCTCTGTTTACAAGAACCTCGTTTATGGTACAAGTTCAATATCGCAGAAAGCGAAAAATGGATAAAGCAGTTGTGGTACTTACGTACAATGCAATATCACTCAGCAATGAAATCTATGTCAACAGGCCTGTAGCAGAAAATGAGTGGGTTCAGGTATGATGATTCTAACTGAAATAAGTCACACAGAAAAAGAAACATCATAAGATATCACTAATACACGGAATGTAAACTTGGCTACACAGGAACTGGATTACAAAACAGAACAGGGTCTCAAATTTAGAAAACCAACTTATGCTTGCTTAAGGGGAAAGGTGAGTTGGGGTGCTGCATAAAACCAGAGATTGAAATGAGCACAGATAAAGTTCCTTAAGCCAAATGTGGAATAGACAAGTGCTACTCCTTGTTCAATGAAATGGACTCAACACCCCATATTAAACGCCTAAGAATGTACCTGACTAGTAAGTATCTTAAAACCTATGGATTGCTATGTCTCCGAAAGAGAATCAAGCATGTGTACAAGGGCATAAACGCAGCAGTGATAGGATTGGAGAGGTTCGGTGAGCAAACGAAAACCCTTTGAAATCATATTGCATGGTACCCATTCCACGGGTCTCAACTCTCCAGGTTTAAGGGATTCTTCCTTCAGCTAAAACATGCATGTGGAACCCAGAGTATGATCAACCGTGTGATCGGGAGACGTGTGCCAATATATCTCAGTTCTCGTCCCCTGGTACTTGGGTGCAACATTCCAGACACTTTACTAACACTCTCCCGACTTGGAGAGTCAGTGCCTTTAACGTCCTTTTGGCCCAGTTTGCAATTTCTGTGGAATATGAACAGGAATAGGGAGAACCAATGAGAGACTAGCTGGAGGTGTCTGGACGGGCAAATTTAACTCTCATTTCAAACCAGGAAGAGGAATTAACCAAAGTCTCAGCGTGCCGTGGGGAACCAGATTAGGGCCTGAAGCAATCCTGCGGTGTTGCGGCCAGCTCACAAGAAAGCGAGTTGAAGAAAGGAGCTCAGGGGCACTGTAATTCACAAACCTGCAGAGTTATAAATGACAGCTATCGTCCAAAAATATACTGAAGTAAGGCTGCCAAGAGGACTTGAACGTGGGGCAGAATTGCAGGAAACCGATATCAGGAGGGAGACTGGAATTGCATTTAAAGCATAGGAAAAGAGGCAGAACGTGGACAATGATGCACTTGGCCAAAAAGGGCGTATGCGTTTTTTCCTGAATATATTCAGGAAAAAACGCATACGCCCTTTTTGGCGAACCGAGCAAGCTTGCACAGGAAATCTGCACTACAATGAAGTTTCACTTCCCCCCTGTCAAAGGGGCCATCTGAAAAAAGTGTAAAATCCAGAAAGGCAGGACAGGCCATGGAGAACTGGGAGCCTTGTTATGCTGATGGGCGGGTTGTAAATTGCCAACAGCCACTAGGGAGAAGTGTATGGTGTTTCCTGAAACATCTAAAAAACAAAGCAACAGAGCCTAGGGCACTTCCACTTATGGTCCTATAGCTTAGGGAAATTAAAATCAAAAAGACACAGCCACCCCAAAGTTTGGGACGGCTCTGTTTACAAGAACCTCGTTTATGGTACAAGTTCAATATCGCAGAAAGTGAAAAATGGATAAAGAATTTGTGCTACTTACGTACAATGCAATATCACTCAGCAATGAAATCTCTGTCAACAGGCCTGTAGCAGAAAATGAGTGGGTTCAGGTATGATGATTCTAACTGAAATAAGTCACACAGAAAAAGAAACATCATAAGATATCACTAATACACGGAATGTAAACTTGGCTACACAGGAACTGAATTACAAAACAGAACAGGGTCTCAAATTTAGAAAACCAACTTATGCTTGCTTAAGGGGAAAGGTGAGTTGGGGTGCTGCATAAAACCAGAGATTGAAATGAGCACAGATAAAGTTCCTTAAGCCAAATATGGAATAGACAAGAGCTACTCCTTGCTCAACGAAATGGACTCAACACCCCATATTAAACGCCAATGAATGTACCTGACTAGTAAGTATCTTAAAACCTATGGATTGCTATGTCTCTGAAAGAGAATCAACCATGTGTACAGGGGCATAAACGCAGCAGTGATAGGATTGGAGAGGTTCGGTGAGCAAATGAAGACCCTTTGAAGTCATATTGCATGGTACCCTTTCCACGGGTCTCAACTCTCCAGGTTTAAGGAATTCTTCCTTCAGCTGAAACATGCATGTGGAACCCAGAGTATGATCAACCATGTGATCGGGAGACGTGTTCAAATATGTCTCAGTTTTCGTCCCCTGGTACTCGGGTGCAACTTTCCAGACGCTTTACTAACACTCTCCCGACTTGGAGAGTCAGTGCCGTTAACGTCCTGTTTGGCCCAGTTTGCAATTTCTGCAGAAGATGAACAGGAATAGGGAGAACCAATGAGAGACTAGCTGGAGGTGTCTGGACGAGCAAATTTAACTCTCATTTCCCACCAGGAAGAGGAATTAACCAAAGGCTAAGCGTGCCGTGCCGGAACCAGATTAGGGCCTGAAGCAATCCTGCGGTGTTGCGGCCAGCTCACAAGAAAGCGAGTTGAAGAAAGGAGCTCAGGGGCACTGTAATTCACAAACCTGCAGAGTTATAAATGACAGCTATCGTCCAAAAATATACTGAAGTAAGGCTGCCAAGAGGACTTGAAAGCGGGGCAGAATTGCAGGAAACCGATTTCAGGAGGTAGACTGGAATTGCATTTAAAGCATAGGAAAAGAGGAAGAACGTCCACAATGATGCACTTGGCCAAAAATATCGTATGCGTTTTTTCCTGAATATATTCAGGAAAAAACGCATACACCATTTTTGGCCAACCAAGCAAGCTTGCAAAGGAAGTCTGCACTACAATGAAGTCTCACTTCCCCCCAGTCAAAAGGGCCATCTGAAAAAAGTGTAAAATCCAGAAAGGCAGGACAGGCCCTGGAGAACTGGGAGCCATGTTATGCTGATGGGCGGGATATAAATTGCCAACAGCCACTCGGGAGAAGTGTATGGTGTTTCCTGAAACATCTAAAAAACAAAGCAACAGAGCCTAGGTCAAATCCACTTATGGTCCTATAGCTTAGGGAAATTAAAATAAAAAAGACACAGCCAACCCAAAGTTTGGGATGGCTCTGTTTACAAGAATCTCGTTTATGGTACAAGTTCAATATCGCAGAAAGCGAAAAATGGATAAAGAAGTTGTGGTACTTACGTACAATGCAATATCACTCAGCAATGAAATCTATGTCAACAGGCCTGTAGCAGAAAATGAGTGGGTTCAGGTATGATGATTCTAACAGAAATAAGTCACACAGAAAAAGAAACATCATAAGATATCACTAATACACAGAATGTAAAATTGGCTACACAGGAACTGGATTACAAAACAGAACAGGGTCTCAAATTTAGAAAACCAACTTATGTTTTCTAAGGGGAAAGGTGAGTTGGGGTGCTGCATAAAACCAGAGATTGAAATGAGCACAGATAAAGTTCCTTAAGCCAAATATGTAATAGACAAGAGCTACTACTTGCTCAACGAAATGGACTCAACACCGCATATTAAACGCCTAAGAATGTACCTGACTAGTAAGTATCTTAAAACCTATGGATTGCTATGTCTCTGAAAGAGAATCAAGCGTGTGTATAGGGACATAAACGCAGAAGTGTTAGGATTGGAGAGGTTCGGTGAGCAAATGAAGACCCTTTGAAGTCATATTGCATGGTACCCATTCCACGGGTCTCAACTCTCCAGCTTTAAGGGAATCTTCCTTCAGCTGAAACATGCATGTGGAACCCAGAGTATGATCAACCATGTGATCGGGAGACGTGTTCAAATATGTCTCAGTTTTCGCCCCTGGTACTCGGGTGCAACATTCCAGACGCTTTACTAACACTCTCCCAACTTGGAGAGTCAGTGCCTTTAACGTCCTGTTTGACCCAGTTTGCAAATTCCGCGGAAGATGTACAGGAATAGGGAGAACCAATGAGAGACTAGCTGGAGGTGTCTGGACGGGCAAATTTAACTCTCATTTCCCACCAATAAGAGGAATTATCCAAAGGCTCAGCGTGCCATGCCGGAACCAGATTAGGGCCTGAAGCAATCCTGCGGTGCTGCGGCCAGCTCACAAGAAAGCGAGTTGAAGAAAGGAGCTCAGGGGCACTGTAATTCACAAACCTGCAGAGTTATAAATGACAGCTATCGTCCAAAAATATACTGAAGTAAGGCTGCCAAGAGGACTTGAAAGCGGGGCAGAATTGCAGGAAACCGATTTCAGGAGGTAGACTGGAATTGCATTTAAAGCATAGGAAAAGAGGCAGAACGTCCACAATGATGCACTTGGCCAAAATTGCGTATGCGTTTTTTCCTGAATATATTCAGGAAAAAATGCATACGCACTTTTTGGCGAACCAAGCAAGCTTGCACAGGAAATCTGCACTACAATGAAGTCTCACTTCCCCCCGGTCAAAAGGGCCATCTGAAAAATGTGTAAAATCCAGAAAGGCAGGACAGGCCATGGAGAACTGGGAGCCTTTTTATGCTGATGGGTGGGATGTAAATTGCCAACAGCCACTTGGGAGAAGTGTATGGTGTTTCCTGAAACATCTAAAAAACAAAGCAAGAGAGCCTAGGGCACTTCCACTTATGGTCCTATAGCTTAGGGAAATTAAAATCAAAAAGACACAGCCACCCCAAAGTTTGGGAAGGCTCTGTTTACAAGAACCTCGTTTATGGTACAAGTTCAATATCGCAGAAAGTGAAAAATGGATAAAGAAGTTGTGGTACTTACGTAAAATGCAATACCACTCAGCAATGAAATCTATGTCAACACGCCTGTAGCACAAAATGAGTGGGTTCAGGTATGATGATTCTAACTGAAATAAGTCACACAGAAAAAGAAACATCATAAGATATCACTAATACACGGAATGTAAACTTGGCTACACAGGAACTGAATTACAAAACAGAACAGGTTCTCAAATTTAGAAAACCAACTAATGCTTGCTTAAGGGGAAAGGTGAGTTGGGATGCAGCATAAAACCAGAGATTGAAATGAACACAGATAAAGTTCCTTAAGCCAAATATGTAATAGACAAGAGGTACTCCTTATTCAACGAAATGGACTCAACACCCCATATTAAACGCCTAACAATGTACCTGACTAGTAAGTATCTTAAAACCTATGGATTGCTATGTCTCCGAAAGAGAATCAATCATGTGTACAGGGGCATAAACGCAGCAGTGATAGGATTGGAGAGGTTCGGTGAGCAAACGAAGACCCTTTGAAATCATATTGCATGGTACCCATTCCACGGGTCTCAACTCTCCAGGTTTAAGGGATTCTTCCTTCAGCTAAAACATGCATGTGGAACCCAGAGTATGATCAACCCTGTGATCGGGAGACGTGTGCCAATATATCTCAGTTCTCGTCCCCTGGTACTTGGGTGCAACATTCCAGACACTTTACTAACACTCTCCCGACTTGGAGAGTCAGTGCCTTTAACGTCCTGTTTGGCCCAGTTTGCAATTTCTGCGGAATATGAACAGGAATAGGGAGAACCAATGAGAGACTAGCTGGAGGTGTCTGGACGGGCAAATTTAACTCTCATTTCCCACCAGGAAGAGGAATTAACCAAAGTCTCAGCGTGCCGTGGGGAACCAGATTAGGGCCTGAATCAATCCTGCGGTGTTGCGGCCAGCTCACAAGAAAGCGAGTTGAAGAAAGGAGCTCAGGGGCACTGTAATTCACAAACCTGCAGAGTTATAAATGACAGCTTTCGTCCAAAAATATACTGAAGTAAGGCTGCCAAGAGGACTTGAAAGCGGGGCAGAATTGCAGGAAACCGATATCAGGAGGGAGACTGGAATTGCATTTAAAGCATAGGAAAAGAGGCAGAATGTCCTCAATGATGCACTTGGCCAAAAAGGGCGTATGCATTTTTTCCTGAATATATTCAGGAAAAAACGCATACGCCCTTTTTGGCCAACCAAGCAAGCTTGCAAAGGAAATCTGCATTACAATTAAGTCTCACTTCCCCCCGGTCAAAAGGGCCATCTGAAAAAAGTGTAAAATCCAGAAAGGCAGGACAGGCCATGGAGAACTGGGACCCTTGTTATGCTGATGGGCAGGTTGTAAATTGCCAACAGCCACTCGGGAGAAGTGTATGGTGTTTCCTGAAACATCTAAAAAACAAAGCAACAGAGCCTAGGTCAATTCCACTTATGGTCCTATAGCTTAGGGAAATTAAAATCAAAAAGACACAGCCACCCCAAAGTTTGAGACGGCTGTTTACAAGAACCTCTTTTATGGTACAAGTTCAATATCGCAGAAATCGCAAAATGGATAAAGAAGTTGTGGTACTTACGTACAATGCAATATCACTCAGCAATGAAATCTATGTCAACAGGCCTGTAGCAGAAAATGAGTGGGCTCAGGTATGATGATTCTAACTGAAATAAGTCACACAGAAAAAGAAACAACATAAGATATCACGATTACACGGAATGTAAAGTTGGCTACACAGGAACTGGATTACAAAAGAGAACAGGGTCTAAAATTTAGAAAAACAACTTATGCTTGCTTAAGGGGAAATGTGAGTTGGGGTGCTGCATAAAACCAGAGATTGAAATGAGCACAGATAAAGTTCCTTAAGCCAAATATGTAATAGACAAGAGCTACTCCTTGCTCAACGAAATGGACTCAACACCCCATATTAAACGCCTAAGAATGTACCTGATTAGTAAGTATCTTAAAACCTATGGATTGCTATGTCTCCGAAAGAGAATCAAGCATGTGTACAGGGGCATAAACGCAGCAGTGATAGGATTTGAGAGGTTCGGTGAGCAAAGAATGACCCTTTGAAGTCATATTACATGCTACCCATTCCACGGGTCTCAACTCTCCAGGTTTAAGGGATTCTTCCTTCAGCTGAAACATGCATGTGGAACCCAGAGTATGATCAACCGTGTGATCAGGAGACGTTCTCAAATATGTCTCAGTTTTCGTCCACTGGTACTCGGGTGCAACATTCCAGACGCTTTACTAACACTCTCCTGACTTGGAGAGTCAGTGCCTTTAACCTCCTGTTTGGCCCAGATTGCAATTTCTGCAGAAGATGAACAGGAATAGGTAGGAGCAATGAGAGACTAGCTGGAGGTGTCTGGACGGGCAAATTTAACTCTCATTTCCCACCAGGAAGAGGAATTAACCAAAGTCTCAGCGTGCCGTGGGGAACCAGATTAGGGCCTGAAGCAATCCTGCGGTGTTGCGGCCAGCTGACAAGAAAGCGAGTTGAAGAAAGGAGCTCAGGGGCACTGTAATTCACAAACGTGCAGAGTTATAAATGACAGCTATCGTCCAAAAATATACTGAAGTAAGGCTGCCAAGAGGACTTGAAAGCGGGGCAGAATTGCAGGAAACCGATTTCAGGAGGGAGACTGGAATTGCATTTAAAGCATAGGAAAAGAGGAAGAACGTCCAAAATGATGCACTTGGCCAAAAATGTCGTATGCGTTTTTTCCTGAATATATTCAGGAAAAAACGCATACACAATTTTTGGCCAACCAAGCAAGCTTGCAAAGGAAATCTGCACTACAATGAAGTCTCACTTCCCCCCGGTCAAAATGGCCATCTGAAAAAAGTGTAAAATTGAGAAAGGCAGGAGAGTCCATAGAGAACTGGGAGCCTTGTTATGCTGATGGGCGGGATGTAAATTGCCAACAGCCACTCGGGAGAAGTGTATGGTGTTTCCTGAAACATCTAAAAAACAAAGCAACGGAGCCTAGGGCACTTCCACTTATGGTCCTATAGCTTAGGGAAATTAAAATCAAAAAGACACAGCCACCCCAAAGTTTGGGACGGCTCTGTTTACAAGAACATCATTTACGGTACAAGTTCAATATCGCAGAAAGTGAAAAATGGATAAAGAAGTTGTGGTACTTACGTACAATGCAATATCACTCAGCAATGAAATCTACGTCATCAGGCCCGTAACAGCATAGAGTGGATTCAGGTATGATGATTCTAACTGAAATAAGTCACACAGAAAAAGAAACATCATAAGATATCACTAATACACGGAATGTAGAATTGGCTACACAGGAACTGGATTACAAAACAGAACAGGGTCTCAAATTTAGAAAACCAACTTATGCTTGCTTAAGGGGAAAGGTGAGTTGGGGTGCTGCATAAAACCAGAGATTGAAATGAACACAGATAAAGTTCCTTAAGCCAAATATGTAATAGACAAGAGCTACTACTTGCTCAACGAAATGTACTCAACACCGCATATTAAACGCCTAAGAATGTACCTGACTAGTAAGTATCTTAAAACCTATGGATTGCTATGTCTCTGAAAGAGAATCAAGCGTGTGTACAGGGACATAAACGCAGAAGTGTTAGGATTGGAGAGGTTCGGTGAGCAAATGAAAACCCTTTGAAGTCATATTGCATGGTACCCATTCCACGGGTCTCAACTCTCCAACTTTAAGGGAATCTTCCTTCAGCTGAAACATGCATGTGGAACCCAGAGTATGATCAACCATGTGATCGGGAGACGTGTTCCAATATGTCTCAGTTCTCGTCCCCTGGTACTCGGGTGCAACATTCCAGACGCTTTACTAACACTCTCCCGACTTGGAGAGTCAGTGCCTTTAACCTCCTGTTTGGCCCAGTTTGCAATTTCTGCAGAAGATGAACAGGAATAGGGAGAACCAATGAGAGAGTAGCTGGAGGTGTCTGGACGGGCAAATTTAACTCTCATTTCCCACCAGGAAGAGGAATTAACCAAAGGCTCAGCGTGCCGTGCCAGAACAAGATTAGGGCCTGAAGCAATCCTGCGGTGTTGCGGCCAGCTCACAAGAAAGCGAGTTGAAGAAAGGAGCTCAGGGGCCCTGTAATTCACAAACCTGCAGAATTATAAATGACAGCTATCGTCCAAAAATATACTGAAGTAAGGCTGCCAAGAGGACTTGAAAGCGGGGCAGAATTGCAGAAAACCGATTTCAGGAGGTAGACTGGAATTGCATTTAAAGCATAGGAAAAGAGGCAGAACGTCCACAATGATGCACTTGGCCAAAAAGTGCGTATGCGTTTTTTCCTGAATATATTCACTTGGGAGAAGTGTATGGTGTTTCCTGAAACATCTAAAAAAGAAAGTAACAGAGCCTAGGTCAATTCCACTTATGGTCCTATAGCTTAGGGAAATTAAAATCAAAAAGACACAGCCACCCCAAAGTTTGGGATGGCTCTGTTTACAAGAACCTCGTTTATGGTACAAGTTCAATATCGCAGAAAGCGAAAAATGGATAAAGCAGTTGTGGTACTTACGTACAATGCAATATCACTCAGCAATGAAATCTATGTCAACAGGCCTGTAGCAGAAAATGAGTGGGTTCAGGTATGATGATTCTAACTGAAATAAGTCACACAGAAAAAGAAACATCATAAGATATCACTAATACACGGAATGTAAACTTGGCTACACAGGAACTGGATTACAAAACAGAACAGGGTCTCAAATTTAGAAAACCAACTTATGCTTGCTTAAGGGGAAAGGTGAGTTGGGGTGCTGGATAAAACCAGAGATTGAAATGAGCACAGATAAAGTTCCTTAAGCCAAATATGGAGTAGACAAGAGCTACTCCTTGCTCAACGAAATAGACTCAACACCCCATATTAAACGCCTAAGAATGTAGCTGACTAGAAAGTATCTTAAAACTTATGGATTGCTATGTCTCCAAAAGAGAATCAAGCGTGTGTACAGGGGCATAAACGGAGCAGTGATAGGATTGGAGAGGTTCGGTGAGCAAATGAAGACCCTTTGAAGTCATATTGCATGGTACCCATTCCACGGGTCTCAACTCTCCACGTTTAAGGGATTCTTCCTTCAGCTAAAGCATGCATGTGGAACCCAGAGCATGATCAACCATGTGATCGGGAGACGTGTTCCAATATGTCTCAGTTCTCGTCCCCTGGTACTCGGGTGCAACATTCCAGACACTTTACTAACACTCTCCCGACTTGGAGAGTCAGTGCCTTTAACCTCCTGTTTGGCCCAGTTTGCAATTTCTGCGGAAGATGAACAGGAAAAGGGAGAACCAATGAGAGACTAGCTGGAGGTGTCTGGACGGGCAAATTGAACTCTCATTTCCCACCAGGAAGAGGAATTAACCAAAGGCTCTGCGTGCCGTGCCGGAACCAGATTAGGGCCTGAAGCAATCCTGCGGTGTTGCGGCCAGCTCACAAGAAAGCGAGTTGAAGAAAGGAGCTCAGGGGCACTGTAATTCACAAACCTGCAGAGTTATAAATGACAGCTATCGTCCAAAAATATATGAAGTAAGGCTGCCAAGAGGACTTGAAAACGGGGCAGAATTGCAGGAAACCGATTTCAGGAGGTAGACTGGAATTGCATTTAAAGCATAGGAAAAGAGGCAGAACATCCACAATGATGCACTTGACCAAAAAGGGCGTATGCGTTTTTTCCTGAATATATTCAGGAAAAAACGCATACGCCCTTTTTGGCCAACCAAGCAAGCTTGCAAAGGAAATCTGCACTACAGTGAAGTCTCACTTCCCCCTGGTCAAAAGGGCCATCTGAAAAAAGTGTAAAATCCAGAAAGGCAGGACAGGCCATGGAGAACTGGGAGCCTTGTTATGCTGATGGGCGGGATATAAATTGCCAACAGCCACTCGGGAGAAGTGTATGGTGTTTCCTGAAACATCTAAAAAACAAAGTAACAGAGCCTAGGGCACTTCCACTTATGGTCCTATAGCTTAGGGAAATTAAAATCAAAAAGACACAGCCACCCCAAAGTTTGGGACGGCTCTGTTTACAAGAAACTCGTTTACGGGACAAGTTCAATATCGCAGAAAGTGAAAAATGGATAAAGAAGTTGTGGTACTTACGTACAATGCAATATCGCTCAGCAATTATATCTATCTCATCAGGCCCGTAGCAGCATAATGAGTGGATTCAGGTATGATGATTCTAACTGAAATAAGTCACACAGAAAAAGAAACATCATAAGATATCACTAATACACGGAATGTAAACTTGGCTACACAGGAACTGGATTACAAAAGAGAACAGGGTCTCAAATTTAGAAAACCAACTTATGCTTGCTTAAGGGGAAATGTGAGTTGGGGTGCTGCATAAAACCAGAGATTGAAATGAGCACAGATAAAGTTCCTTACGCCAAATATGGAATAGACAAGAGCTACTCCTTGCTCAACGAAATGGACTCAACACCCCATATTAAACGCCTAAGAATGTACCTGACTAGTAAGTATCTTAAAACCTATGGATCGCTATGTCTCCGAAAGAGAATCAAGCGTGTGTACAGGGGCATAAACGCAGCAGTGATAGGATTGGAGAGGTTTGGTGAGCAAATGAAGACCCTTTGAAGTCATATTGCATGGTACCCATTCCACGGGTCTCAACTCTCCAGGTTTAAGGGATTCTTCCTTCAGCTAAATCAGGCATGTGGAACCCAGAGTATGATCAACCATGTGATCGGGAGACGTGTTCCAATATGTCTCAGTTCTCGTCCCCTGGTACTCGGGTGCAACATTCCAGACGCTTTACTAACACTCTCCCGACTTGGAGAGTCAGAGCCTTTAACCTCCTGTTTGGCCCAGTTTGCAATTTCTGCGGAAGATTAACAGGAATAGGGAGAACCAATGAGAGACTAGCTGGAGGTGTCTGGACGGGCAAATTTAACTCTCATTTCCCACCAGGAAGAGGAATTAACCAAAGGCTCAGCATGCCGTGCTGGAACCAGATTAGGGCCTGAAGCAATCCTGCGGTGTTGCGGCCAGCTCACAAGAAAGCGAGTTGAAGAAAGGAGCTCAGGGGCACTGTAATTACAAACCTGCAGAGTTATAAATGACAGCTATCGTCCAAAAATATACTGAAGTAAGGCTGCCAAGAGGACTTGAAAGCGGGGCAGAATTGCAGGAAACCGATTTCAGGAGGTAGACTGGAATTGCATTTAAAGCATAGGAAAAGAGGCAGAACGTCCACAATGATGCACTTGGCCAAAAAGGGCGTATGCGTTTTTTCCTGAATATATTCAGGAAAAAACGCATACGCCCTTTTTGGCCAACCAAGCAAGCTTGCAAAGGAAATCTGCACTACAATGAAGTCTCACTTCCCCCCGGTCAAAAGGGCCATTTGAAAAAAGTGTAAAATCCAGAAAGGCAGGACAGGCCATGTAGAACTGGGAGCCTTGTTATGCTGATGGGCGGGATGAAAATTGCCAACAGCCACTTGGGAGAAGTGTATGGTGTTTCCTGAAACATCTAAGAAACAAAGCAACAGAGCCTAGGGAACTTCCAGTTATGGTCCTATAGCTTAGGGAAATTAAAATCAAAAAGACACAGCCACCCCAAAGTTTGGGACGGCTCTGTTTACAAGAACCTCATTTACGGGACAAGTTCAATATCGCAGAAAGTGAAAAATGGATAAAGAAGTTTGGTACTTACGTACAATGCAATATCACTCAGCAATGAAATCTATGTCATCAGGCCCGTAGCAGCATAATGAGTGGATTCAGGTATGATGATTCTAACTGAAATAAGTCAAACAGAAAAAGAAACATCGTAAGATATCACTAATACACGGAATGTATACTTGGCTACACAGGAACTGGATTACATAACAGAACAGGGTCTCAAATTTAGAAAACCAACTTATGCTTGCTTAAGGGGAAAGGTGAGTTGGGGTGCTGCATAAAACCAGAGATTGAAATGAGCACAGATAAAGTTCCTTAAGCCAAATATGTAATACACAAGAGCTACTCCTTGCTCGAAGAAATGGACTCAACACCCCATATTAAACGCCTAAGAATGTACCTGACTAGTAAGTATCTTAAAACCTATGGATTGCTATGTCTCCGAAAGAGAATCAAGCATGTGTACAGGGGTATAAACGCAGCAGTGATAGGATTGGAGAGGTTCGGTGAGCAAATGAAGACCCTTTGAAGTCATATTGCATGGTACCCATTCCACGGGTCTCAAATCTCAACGTTTAAGGGATTCTTCCTTCAGCTAAAGCATGCATGTGGAACCCAGAGTATGATCAACCGTGTGATCAGGAGACGTGTTCCAATACGTCTCAGTTTTCGTCCCCTTATACTCGGGTGCAACATTCCAGACGCTTTACTAACAATCTCCCGACTTGGAGAGTCAGTGCCTTTAACCTCCTCTTTGGCCCAGTTTGCAATTTCTGCGGAAGATGAACAGGAATAGGGAGGACCAATGAGAGACTAGCTGGAGGTGTCTGGACGGGCAAATTTAACTCTCGTTTCCCACCAGGAAGAGGAATTAACCAAAGGCTCAGCGTGCCGTGCCGGGACCAGATTAGGGCCTGAAGCAATCTTGCGGTGTTGCGGCCAGCTCACAAGAAATCGAGTTGAAGAAAGGAGCTCAGGGACACTGTAATTCACAAACCTGCAGAGTTATAAATGACAGCTATCGTCCAAAAATATACTGAAGTAAGGCTACCAAGAGGACTTGAAAGCGGGGCAGAATTGCAGGAAACCGATTTCAGGAGGTAGACTGGAATTGCATTTAAAGCATAGGAAAAGAGGCAGAACGTCGACAATGATGCACTAGGCCAAAAAGGGCATATGCGTTTTTTCCTGAATATATTCAGGAAAAAAAGCATACGCACTTTTTGGCCAACCAGGCAAGCTTGCAAAGGAAATCTGCACTACAATGAAGTCTCACTTCCCCCGGGTCAAAAGGGCCATTTGTAAAAAGTGTAAAATCCAGAAAGGCAGGACAGGCCATGGAGAACTGGAAGCCTTGTTATCCTGATGGGCGGGATGTAAATTGCCAACAGCCACTCGGGAGAAGTGTATGGTGTTTCCTGAAACATCTAAAAAACAAAGCAACAGAGCCTAGGGCACTTCCACTTATGGTCCTATAGCTTAGGGAAATTAAAATCAAAAAGACACAGCCACCCCAAAGTTTGGGACGGCTCTGTTTACAAGAACCTCGTTTACGGTACATGTTCAATATCACAGAAAGTGAAAAATGGATAAAGAAGTTGTGGTACTTATGTACAATGCAATATCACTCAGAAATGAAATCTATGTCATCAGGCACGTAGCAGCATAATGAGTGGATTCAGGTATGATGATTCTCACTGAAATAAGTCACACAGAAAAACAAACATCAGAAGATATCACTAATACATGGAATGTAAACTTGGCTACACAGGAACTGGATTACAAAAGAGAAGAGGGTCTCAAATTTAGAAAACCAACTTATGCTTGCTTAAGGGGAAAGGTGAGTTGGGGTGCTGCATAAAACCAGAGATTGAAATGAGCACAGATAAAGTTCCTTAAGCCAAATATGGAATAGACAAGAGCTACTCCTTGCTCAACGAAATGGACTCAACACCCCATATTAAACGCCTAATACTGTACCTGACTAGTAAGTATCTTAAAACCTATGGATTGCTATGTCTCTGAAAGAGAATCAAGCGTGAGTACAGCGCCATAAATGCAGCAGTGATAGGATTGGAGAGGCTCGGTGAGCAAATGAAGACCCTTTGAAGTCATATTGCATAGTACCCATTCCACGGGTCTCAACTCTCCAGGTTTAAGGGATTATTCCTTCAGCTAAACATGCATTTGGGACCCAGACTATGATCAACCGTGTGATCATGAGTCATGTTCAAATATGTCTCACTTCTCATCCCTTGCTACTCGGGTGCAACATTCTAGACGCTTTACTAACACTCTCCCGACGTGGAGAGTCAGTGCCTTTAACCTCCTGTTTGGCCCAGTTTGCAAATTCCGCGGATGATGAACAGGAATAGGGAGAACCAATGAGAGACTAGCTGGAGATGTCTGGACGGGCAAATTTAACTCTCATTTCCCACCAGGAAGAGGAATTAAGCAAAGGCTCAGCGTGCCGTGCCGGAACCAGATTAGGGCCTGAAGCAATCGTGCGGTGTTGCGGCCAGCTCTCAAGAAAGCGAGTTGAAGAAAGGAGCTCAGGGGCACTGTAATTCACAAACCTGCAGAGTTATAAATGACAGCTATCGTCCAAAAATATACTGAAGTAAGGCTGCCAAGAGGACTTGAAAGCGGGGCAGAATTGCAGGAAACCGATTTCAGGAGGTAGACTGGAATTGCATTTAAAGCATAGGAAAAGAGGCAGAACGTCGACAATGATGCACTAGTCCAAAAAGGGCATATGCGTTTTTTCCTGAATATATTCAGGAAAAAAAGCATAAGCACTCTTTGGCCAACCAGGCAAGCTTGCAAAGGAAATCTGCACTACAATGAAGTCTCACTTCCCCCGGGTCAAAAGGGCCATCTGTAAAAAGTGTAAAATCCAGAAAGGCAGGACAGGCCATGGAGAACTGGGAGCCTTGTTATGCTGATGGGCGGGATGTAAATTGCCAACAGCCACTCGGGAGAAGTGTATGGTGTTTCCTGAAACATCTAAAAAACAAAGCAACAGAGCCTAGGGCACTTCCACTTATGGTCCTATAGCTTAGGGAAATTAAAATCAAAAAGACACAGCCACCCCAAAGTTTGGGACGGCTCTGTTTACAAGAACCTCGTTTACGGTACATGTTCAATATCGCAGAAAGTGAAAAATGGATAAAGAAGTTGTGGTACTTACGTACATTGCAATATCACTCAGAAATGAAATCTATGTCATCAGGCACGTAGCAGCATAATGAGTGGATTCAGGTATGATGATTCTCACTGAAATAAGTCACACACAAAAAGAAACATCATAAGATATCACTAATACATGGAATGTAAACTTGGCTACACAGGAACTGGATTAGAAAACAGAACAGGGTCTCAAATTTAGAAAACCAACTTATGCTTGCTTAAGGGGTAAGGTGAGTTGGGGTGCTGCATAAAACCAGAGATTGAAATGAGCACAGATAAAGTTCCTTAAGCCAAATATGGAATAGACAAGAGCTACTCCTTGCTCAACGAAATGGACTCAACACCCCATATTAAACGCCTAATACTGTACCTGACTAGTAAGTATCTTAAAACCTATGGATTGCTATGTCTCTGAAAGAGAATCAAGCGTGAGTACAGCGCCATAAATGCAGCAGTGATAGGATTGGAGAGGCTCGGTGAGCAAATGAAGACCCTTTGAAGTCATATTGCATGGTACCCATTCCACGGGTCTCAACTCTCCAGGCTTAAGGGATTGTTCCTTCAGCTAAACATGCATTTGGAACCCAGACTATGATCAACCGTGTGATCATGAGTCATGTTCAAATATGTCTCACTTCTCATCCCTTGGTACTCGGGTGCAACATTCTAGACGCTTTACTAACACTCTCCCGACGTGGAGAGTCAGTGCCTTTAACCTCCTGTTTGGCCCAGTTTGCAAATTCCGCGGATGATGAACAGGAATAGGGAGAACCAATGAGAGACTAGCTGGAGATGTCTGGACGGGGAAATTTAACTCTCATTTCCCACCAGGAAGAGGAATTAAGCAAAAGCTCAGTGTGCCGTGCCGGAACCAGATTAGGGCCTGAAGCAATCCTGCGGTGTTGCGGCCAGCTCACAAGAAAGCGAGTTGAAGAAAGGAGCTCAGGGGCACTGTAATTCACAAACCTGCAGAGTTATAAATGACAGCTATCATCCAAAAATATACTGAAGTAAGGCTGCCAAGAGGACTTGAAAGCGGGGCAGAATTGCACGAAACCGATTTCAGGAGGTAGACTGGAATTGCATTTAAAACATAGGAAAAGAGGCAGAACGTCAACAATGATGCACTTGGCCAAAAAGGGCGTATGCATTTTTTCCTGAATATATTCAGGAAAAAACGTATACGCACATTTTGGACAACCAAGCAAGCTTGCAAAGGAAATCTGCACTACATTGAAGTCTCACTCCCCACCCCGGTCAAAAGGACCATCTGAAAAAAGTGTAAAATCCAGAAAGGCAGGAAAGGCAATGGAGAACTGGGAGCCTTGCTATGCTGATGGGCGGGATGTAAATTGCCAACAGCCACTAGGGAGAAGTATATGGTGTTTCCTGAAACATCTAAAAAACAAAGCAACAGAGCCTAGGGCACTTCCACTTATGGTCCTATAGCTTAAGGAAATTAAAATCAAAAAGACACAGCCACCCCAAAGTTTGGGACGGCTCTGTTTACAAGAACTTCTTTACGGTACAAGTTCAATTTCGCAGAAAGTGAAAAATGGATAAAGAAGTTGTGGTACTTACGTACAATGCAATATCACTCAGCAATGAAATCTATGTCATCAGACCCGTAACAGCATAATGAGTGGATTCAGGTATGATGATTCTAACTGAAATAAGTCACACAGAAAAAGAAACATCATAAGATATCACTAATACACGGAATGTAAACTTGGCTACACAGGAACTGAATTTCAAAACAGAACAGAGTCTCAAATTTAGAAAACCAACTTATGCTTGCTTAAGGGGAAAGGTGAGTTGGGGTGCTGCATAAAACCAGAGATTGAAATGAACACAGATAAAGTTCCTTAAGCCAAATACGTAATAGACAAGAGCTACTCCTTGCTCAACGAAATGGACTCAACACCCCATATTAAACGCCTAAGAATGTACCTGACTAGTAAGTATCTTAAAACCTATGGATTGCTATGTCTCTGAAAGTGAATCAATCGTGAGTACATGGGCATAAACGCAGCAGTGATAGGATTGGAGAGTTTTGGTGAGCAAATGAAGACCCTTTGAAGTCATATTGCATGGTACCCATTCCACGGGTCTCAACTCTCCAGGTTTAAGGGATTCTTCCTTCTGCTAAAACATGCATGTGGAACCCAGAGTATGATCAACCGTGTGATCGGGAGACGTGTTGAAATATGTCTCAGTTCTCGTCCCCTGGTACTCGGGTGCAACATTCCAGATGCTTTACTAACACTCTCCCGACTTGGAGAGTCAGTGGCTTTAACCTCCTGTTTGGCCCAGTTTGCAAATTACGCGGAAGATGAACAGGAATAGGGAGAACCAATGAGAGACTAGCTGGAGGTGTTTGGACCGGAAAATTTAACTCTCATTTCCCACCAGGAAGAGGAATTAACCAAAGGCTCAGCGTGCCATGCCGGAACCAGATTAGGGCCTGAAGCAATCCTGCAGTGTTGCGGCCAGCTCACAAGAAAGCGAGTTGAAGAAAGGAGCTCAGGGGCACTGTAATTCACAAACCTGCAGAGTTATAAATGACAGCTATCATCCAAAAATATACTGAAGTAAGCCTGCCAAGAGGACTTGAAAGCGGGGCAGAATTGCATGAAACCGATTTCAGGAGGTAGACTGGAATTGCATTTAAAGCATAGGAAAAGAGGCAGAAGGTCGACAATGATGCACTTGGCCAAAAAGGGCGTATGCGTTTTTTCCTGAATATATTCAGGACAAAACGCATATGCCCTTTTTGGCCAACCAAGCAAGCTTGCAAAGGAAATCTGCACTACAATGAAGTCTCACTTCCCCCCGGTCAAAAGGGCCATCTGAAAAAAGTGTAAAATCCAGAAAGGCAGGACAGGCCATGGAGAACTGGGAGCCTTGTTATGCTGATGGGCGGGATGTAAATTGCCAACAGCCACTGGGGAGAAGTGTATGGTGTTTCCTGAAACATCTAAAAAACAAAGCAACAGAGCCTAGGGCACTTCCACTTATGGTCCTATAGCTTAGGGAAATTAAAATCAAAAAGACACAGCCACCCCAAAGTTTGGGACGGCTCTGTTTACAAGAAACTCTTTTACGGGACAAGTTCAATATCGCAGAAAGTGAAAAATGGATAAAGAAGTTGTGGTACTTACATACAATGCAATATCACTCAGCAATGAAATCTATGTCATCATGCCCATAGCAGCATAATGAGTGGATTCAGGTATGATGATTCTAACTGAAATAAGTCACAGAGAAAAAGAAACATCATAAGATATCACTAATACACGGAATGTAAACTTGGCTACACAGAACTGGATTACAAAACAGAACAGGGTCTCAAATTTAGAAAACCAACTTATGCTTGCTTAAGGGGAAAGGTGAGTTGGGGTGCTGCATAAAACCAGAGATTGAAATGAACACAGATAAAGTTCCTTAAGCCAAATACGTAATAGACAAGAGCTACTCCTTGCTCAACGAAATGGACTCAACACCCCATATTAAACGCCTAAGAATGTACCTGACTAGTAAGTATCTTAAAACCTAAAGATTGCTATGTCTCTGAAAGAGAATCAAGCGTGAGTACAGGGGCAAAAACGCAGCAGTGATAGGATTGGAGAGTTTTGGTGAGCAAATGAAGACCCTTTGAAGTCATATTGCATGGTACCCATTCCACGGGTCTCAACTCTCCAGGTTTAAGGGATTCTTCCTTCAGCTAAAACATGCATGTGGAACCCAGAGTATGATCAACCATGTGATCGGGAGACGTGTTGAAATATGTCTCAGTTCTCGTCCCCTGGTACTCGGGTGCAACATTCCAGATGCTTTACTAACACTCTCCCGACTTGGAGAGTCAGTGCCTTTAACCTCCTGTTTGGCCCAGTTTGCAAATTCCGCGGAAGATGAACAGGAATAGGGAGAACCAATGAGAGACTAGCTGGAGGTGTTTGCACGGGAAAATTTAACTCTCATTTCCCACCAGGAAGAGGAATTAACCAAAGGCTCAGCGTGCCATGCCGGAACCAGATTAGGGCCTGAAGCAATCCTGCAGTGTTGCGGCCAGCTCACAAGAAAGCGAGTTGAAGAAAGGAGCTCAGGGGCACTGTAATTCACAAACCTGCAGAGTTATAAATGACAGCTATCATCCAAAAATATACTGAAGTAAGGCTGCCAAGAGGACTTGAAAGCGGGGCAGAATTGCAGGAAACCGATTTCAGGAGGTAGACTGGAATTGCATTTAAAGCATAGGAAAAGAGGCAGAAGGTCGACAATGATGCACTTGGCCAAAAAGGGCGTATGCGTTTTTTCCTGAATATATTCAGGAAAAAACGCATACGCCCTTTTTGGCCAACCAAGCAAGCTTGCAAAGGAAATCTGCACTACAATGAAGTCTCACTTCCCCCCGGTCAAAAGGGCCATCTGAAAAAAGTGTAAAATCCAGAAAGGCAGGACAGGCCATGGAGAACTGGGAGCCTTGTTATGCTGATGGGCGGGATGTAAATTGCCAACAGCCACTCAGGAGAAGTGTATGGTGTTTCCTGAAACATCTAAAAAACAAAGCAACAGAGCCTAGGGCACTTCCACTTATGGTCCTATAGCTTAGGGAAATTAAAATCAAAAAGACACAGTCACCCCAACGTTTGGGATGGCTCTGTTTACAAGAAACTCGTTTACGGTACAAGTTCAATATCGCATAAAGCGAAAAATGGATAAAGAAGTTGTGGTACTTACGTACAATGCAATATCACTCAGCAATGACATCTATGTCATCAGGCCCATAGCAGCATAATGAGTGGATTCAGGTATGATGATTCTAACTGAAATAAGTCACACAGAAAAAGAAACATCATAAGATATCACTAATACACGGAATGTAAACTTTGCTACACAGGAACTGAATTTCAAAACAGAACATGGTCCCAAATTTAGAAAATCAACTTATGCTTGCTTAAGGGGAAAGGTGAGTTGGGGTGCTGCATAAAACCAGAGATTGAAATGAGCACAAATAAAGTTCCTTAAGCCAAATATGTAATAGACAAGAGGTACTCCTTGCTCAACGAAATGGACTCAAAACCCCATATTAAACGCCTAAGAATGTACCTGACTAGTAATAGCTTAAAATCTATGGATTGCTATGTCTCCGAAAGAGAATCAAGCATGTGTAGAGGGGCATAAACGCAGCAGTGATAGGATAGGAGAGGTTCGGTGAGCAAACGAAGACCCTTTGAAGTCATATTGAATGGTACCCATTCCACGGGTCTCAACTCTCCAGGTTTAAGGGATTCTTCCTTCAGCTAAAACATGCATGTGGAACCCAGAGTATGATCAACCGTGTGATCGGGAGACGTGTTCAAATATGTCTCAGTTTTCCTCCCCTGGTAAACGGGTGCAACATTCCAGATGCTTTACTAACACTCTCCCGACTTGGAGAGTCAGTGCCTTTAACCTCCTGTTTGGCCCAGTTTGCAATTTCTGCGGAAGATGAACAGGAATAGGGAGAACCAATGAGAGACTAGCTGGAGGTGTCTGGACGGGCAAATTTAACTCTCATTTCCCACCAGGAAGAGGAATTAACCAAAGGCTCAGCGTTCCGTGCCGGAACCAGATTAGGGCCTGAAGCAATCCTGCGGTGTTGCGGCCAGCTCACAAGAAAGCGAGTTGAAGAAAGGAGCTCAGGGGCACTGTAATTCACAAACCTGCAGAGTTATAAATGACAGCTATCGTCCAAAAATATAGTGAAGTAAGTCTGCCAAGAGGACTTGAAAGCGGGGCAGAATTGCAGGAAACCGATTTCAGGAGGTAGACTGGAATTGCATTTAAAACATAGGAAAAGAGGCAGAACGTTGACAATGATGCACTTGGCCAAAAAGGGCGTATGCGTTTTTTCCTGAATATATTCAGGAAAAAGTGCATACGACCTTTTTGGCCAACCAAGCAAGCTTGCAAAGGAAATCTGCACTACAATGAAGTCTCACTTCCCCCCAGTCAAAAGGGCCATCTGAAAAAAGTGTAAAATCCAGAAAGGCAGGACAGGCCATAGAGAACTGGGAGCCTTGTTATGCTGATGGGCGGGATGTCACTTGCCAACAGCCACTCAGGAGAAGTGTATGGTGTTTCCTGGAACATCTTAAACAAAGCAACAGAGCCTAGGGCACTTCCACTTATGGTCCTGCAGCTTAGGGAAATTAAAATCAAAAAGACACAGCCACCCCAATGTTTGGGACGGCTCTGTTTACAAGAACCTCGTTTACGGTACAAGTTCAATATCACAGAAAGTGAAAAATGGATAAAGAAGTTGTGGTACTTACGTACAATGCAATATCACTCAGCAATGAAATCTATGTCATCAGGCCCGTAGCAGCACAGAGTGGATTCAGGTATGATGATTCTAACTGAAATAAGTCACACAGAATAAGAAACATCATAAGATATCACTAATACACGGAATGTAAACTTGGCTACACAGGAACTGGATTACAAAACAGAACAGTGTCTCAAATTTAGAAAACCAACTTATGCTTGCTTAAGGGGAAAGGTGAGTTGGGGTGCTGCATAAAACCAGAGATTGAAATGAGCACAGATAAAGTTCCTTAAGCCAAATATGGAATAGACAAGAGCTACTCCTTGCTCAACAAAATGGACTCAAAACCCCATATTAAACGCCTAATAATGTACCTGACTAGTAAGTATCTTAAAACCTATGGATTGCTATGTCTCTGAAAGTGAATCAATCGTGAGTACAGGGGCAAAAACGCTGCAGTGATAGGATTGGAGAGTTTTGGTGGGTAAATGAAGATGCTTTGAAGTCATATTGCATGGTACCCATTCCACGGGTCTCAACTCTCAAGGTTTAAGGGATTCTTCCTTCAGCTAAAACATGCATGTGGAACCCAGAGTATGATCAACCATGTGATCGGGAGACGTGTTGAAATATGTCTCAGTTCTCGTCCCCTGGTACTCGGGTGCAACATTCTAGATGCTTTACTAACACTCTCCCGACTTGGAGAGTCAGTGCCTTTAACCTCCTGTTTGGCCCAGTTTGCAAATTCCGCGGAAGATGAACAGGAATAGGGAGAACCAATGAGAGACTAGCTGGAGGTGTCTGGACGGGAAAATTTAACTCTCATTTCTCACCAGGAAGAGGAATTAACCAAAGGCTCAGCGTGCCATGCCGGAACCAGATTAGGGCCTGAAGCAATCCTGCGGTGTTGCGGCCAGCTCACAAGAAAGCGAGTTGAAGAAAGGAGCTCAGGGGCACTGTAATTCACAAACCTGCAGAGTTATAAATGACAGCTATCATCCAAAAATATACTGAAGTAAGGCTGCCAAGAGGACTTGAAAGCGGGGCAGAATTGCAGGAAACCGATTTCAGGAGGTAGACTGGAATTGCATTTAAAGCATAGGAAAAGAGGCAGAAGGTCGACAATGATGCACTTGGCCAAAAAGGGCGTATGCGTTTTTTCCTGAATATATTCAGGACAAAACGCATACGCCCTTTTTGGCCAACCAAGCAAGCTTGCAAAGGAAATCTGCACTACAATGAAGTCTCACTTCCCCGTGGTCAAAAGGGTCATCTGAAAAAAGTGTAAAATCCAGAAAGGCAGGACAGGCCATGGAGAACTGGGAGCCTTGTTATGCTGATGAGCGGGATGTAAATTGCCAACAGCCACTGGGGAGAAGTTTATGGTGTTTCCTGAAACATTTAAAAAACAAAGCAACGGAGCCTAGGGCACTTCCACTTATGGTCCTATAGCTTAGGGAAATTAAAATCAAAAAGACACAGCCACCCCAAAGTTTGGGATGGCTCTGTTTACAAGAAACTCCTTTACGGTACAAGTTCAATATCGCATAAAGCGAAAAATGGATAAAGAAGTTGTGGTACTTACGTACAATGCAATATAACTCAACAATGACATCTATGTCATCAGGCCCATAGCAGCATAATGAGTGGATTCAGGTATGATGATTCTAACTGAAATAAGTCACACAGAAAAAGAAACATCATAAGATATCACTAATACACGGAATGTAAACTTGGCTACACAAGAACTGAATTTCAAAACAGAACATGGTCCCAAATTTAGAAAACCAACTTATGCTTGCTTAAGGGGAAAGGTGAGTTGGGGTGCTGCATAAAACCAGAGATTGAAATGAGCACAAATAAAGTTCCTTAAGCCAAATATGTAATACACAAGAGCTACTCCTTGCTCAACGAAATGGACTCAAAACCCCATATTAAACGCCTAAGAATGTACCTGACTAGTAATATCTTAAAATCTATGGATTGCTATGTCTCCGAAAGAGAATCAAGCATGTGTAGAGGGGCATAAACGCAGCAGTGATAGGATTGGAGAGGTTCGGTGAGCAAACGAAGACCCTTTGAAGTCATATTGAATGGTACCCATTCCACGGGTCTCAACTCTCCAGGTTTAAGGGATTCTTCCTTCAGCTAAAACATGCATGTGGAACCCAGAGTATGATCAACCGTGTGATCGGGAGACTTGTTCAAATATGTCTCAGTTTTTCTCCCCTAGTACTCGGGTGCAACATTCCAGATGCTTTACTAACACTCTCCCGTCTTGGAGAGTCAGTGCCTTTAACCTCTTGTTTGGCACAGTTTGCAATTTTTGCGGAAGATGAACAGGAATAGGGAGAACCAATGAGAGACTAGCTGGAGGTGTCTGGACGGGCAAATTTAACTCTCATTTTCCACCAGGAAGAGGAATTAACCAAAGGCTCAGCGTGCCGTTCCGGAACCAGATTAGGGCCTGAAACAATCCTGCGGTGTTGCGGCCAGCTCACAAGAAAGCTAGTTGAAGAAAGGAGCTCAGGGGCACTGTAATTCACAAACCTGCAGAGTTATAAATGACAGCTATCGTCCAAAAATATACTGAAGTAAGGCTGCCAAGAGGACTTGAAAGCCGGGCAGAATTGCAGGAAACCGATTTCAGGAGGTAGACTGGAATTGCATTTAAAACATAGGAAAAGAGGCAGAACGTTGACAATGATGCACTTGGCCAAAAAGGGCATATGCGTTTTTTCCTGAATATATTGAGGAAAAAGCGCACACGAACTTTTTGGCCAACCAAGCAAGCTTGCAAAGGAAATCTGCACTACAATGAAGTCTCACTTACCCCTGGTCAAGAGGGCCATCTGAAAAAAGTGTAAAATCCAGAAAGGCAAGACAGGCCATGGAGAACTGGGAGCCTTGTTATGGTGATGGGCGTGATGAAAATTGCCAACAGGCACTGGGGAGAAGTGTATGGTGTTTCCTGAAATATCTAAAAAACAAAGCAACAGAGCCTAGGGCAGTTCCACTTATGGTCCTATAGCTTAGGGAAATTAAAATCAAAAAGACACAGCCACCCCAAAGTTTGGGACGGCTCTGTTTACAAGAACCTCGTTTACGGTGCAAGTTCAATATCACAGAAAGTGAAAACTTGATAAAGAAGTTGTGGTACTTACGTACAATGCAATATCCCTCAGCAATGAAATCTATGTCATCAGGCCCATAGCAGCATAATGAGTGGATTCAGGTATGATGATTCTAACTGAAATAAGTCACACAGAAAAAGAAACATCATAAGATATCACTAATACACGAAATGTAAACTTGGCTACACGGGAACTAGATTACAAAACAGAACAGGGTCTCAAATTTAGAAAATCAACTTATGCTTGCTTAAGGGGAAAGGTGAGTTGGGGTGCTGCATAAAACCAGAGATTGAAATGAACACAGATAAAATTCCTTAAGCCAAATACGTAATAGACAACAGCTACTCCTTGCTCAACAAAATGGACTCAACACCCCATATTAAACGCCTAAGAATGTACCTGACTAGTAAGTATCTTAAAACCTATGGATTGCTATGTCTCCGAAAGAGAATCAAGCGTGTGTACAGGGGCATAAACACAGCAGTGATAGGATTGGAGAGGTTCGGTGAGCAAATGAAGACCCTTTGAAGTCATATTGCATGGTACCCATTCCACGGGTCTCAACTCTCCAGGTTTAAGGGATTCTTCCTTCAGCTAAAACATGCATGTGGAACCCAGAGTATGATCAACCGTGTGATCGGGAGACGTGTTCAAATATGTCTCAGTTTTCCTCCCCTGTTACTCGGGTGCAACATTCCAGATGCTTTACTAACACTCTCCCGACTTGGAGAGTCAGTGCCTTTAACCTCTTGTTTAGCCCAGTTTGCAATTTCTGTGGAAGATGAACAGGAATAGGGAGAACCGATGAGAGACTAGCTGGAGCTGCCTGGACGGGCAAATTTAACTCTCATTTCCCACCAGGAAGAGGAATTAACCAAAGGCTCAGCGTGCCGTGCCGGAACCAGATTAGGGCCTGAAGCAATCCTGCGGTGTTGCGGCCAGCTCACAAGAAAGCGAGTTGAAGAAAGGAGCTCAGGGGCACTGTAATTCACAAACCTGCAGAGTTATAAATGACAGCTCTCGTCCAAAAATATACTGAAGTAAGGCTGCTAAGAGGACTTGAAAGCGGGGCAGAATTGCAGGAAACCGATTTCAGGAGGTAGACTGGAATTGCATTTAAAGCATAGGAAAAGAGGCAGAATGTGCACAATGATGCACTTGGCCAAAAAGGGCGTATGCGTTTTTTCCTGAATATATTCAGGAAAAAACGCATACGCACTTTTTGCCCAAACAAGCAAGCTTGCAAAGGAAATCTGCACTACAATGAAATCTCACTTCCCCCCGCTCAAAAGGGCAATCTGAAAAACGTGTAAAATCCAGAAAGGCAGGACAGGCCATGGAGAACTGGGAGCCTTGTTATGCTGATGGGCGGGATGTAAATTGCCAACAGCCACTTGGGAGAAGTGTATGGTGTTTCCTGAAACATCTAAAAAACCAAGCAACAGAGCCTAGGGCACTTCCACTTATGGTCCTATAGTTTAGGGAAATTAAAATCCAAAAGACACAGCCACCCCAAAGTTTGGGACGGCTCTGTTTACAAGAACCTCGTTTACGGTACAAGTTCAATATCGCAGAAAGCGAAAAATGGATAAAGAAGTTGTGGTACTTACATACAATGCAATATCACTCAGCAATGACATCTATGTCATCAGGCCCATAGCAGCATGATGAGTGGATTCAGGTATGATGATTCTAACTGAAATAAGCCACACAGAAAAAGAAACATCATAAGATATCACTAATACACGGAATGTAAACTTGGCTACACAGGAACTGGATTACAAAACAGAACAGGGTCTCAAATTTAGAAAACCAACTTATGCTTGCTTAAGGGGAAAGGTGAGTTGGGGTGCTGCATAAAACCAGAGATTGAAATGAGCACAGATAAAGTTCCTTAAGCGAAATATGTAATAGACAAGAGCTACTCCTTGCTCAACGAAATGGACTCAACATCCCATATTAAACATCTAAGAATGTACCTGACTAGTAAGTATCTTAAAACCTATGGATTGCTATGTCTCCAAAAGAGAATCAAGCATGTGTACAGGGGCATAAACACAGCAGTGATAGGACTGGAGAGGTTCGGTGAGCAAATGAAGACCCGTTGAAGTCATATTGCATGGTACCCATTCCACGGGTCTCAACTCTCCAGGTTTAAGGGATTCTTCCTTCAGCTAAAACATGCATGTGGAGCCCAGAGTATGATCAACTGTGTGATCGGGAGAAGTGTTCAAATATGTCTCAGTTCTTGTCCCCTGGTACTCGGGTGCAACATTCCAGACGCTTTAATAACACTCTCCCGACTTGGAGAGTCAGTGCCTTTAACCTCCTGATTGGCCCAGTTTGCAATTTCTGCGGAAGATGAACAGGAACAGGAAGGACCAATGAGAGACTAGCTGGAAGTGTCTGGACGGGCAAATTTAACTCTCATTTCCCTCCAGGAAGAGAAATTAACAAAAGGCTAAGCGTGCCGTGACAGAATCAGATTAGGGCCTGAAGCAATCCTGCGGTGTTGCGGCCAGCTCACAAGAAAGCGAGTTGAAGAAAGGAGCTCAGGGGCACTGTAATCACAAACCTGCAGAGTTATAAATGACAGCTATCGTCCAAAAATATACTGAAGTAAGGCTGCCAAGAGGACTTCAAAGCGGGGCAGAATTGCAAGAATCCAATTTCAGGATGTAGACTGGAATTGCATTTAAAGCATAGGAAAAGAGGCAGAACGTCGACAATGATGCACTTGGCCAAAAAGGGCGTATGCTTTTTTTCCTGAATATATTCAGGAAAAAGTGCATACGACCTTTTTGGCCAACCAAGCAAGCTTGCAAAGGAAATCTGCACTACAATGAAGTCTCACTTCCCCCCAGTCAAAAGGGCCATCTGAAAAATGTGTAAAATCCAGAAAGGCAGGACAGGCCATAGAGAACTGGGAGCCTTGTTATGCTGATGGGCGGGATGTAACTTGCCAACAGCCACTCAGGAGAAGTGTATGGTGTTTCCTGGAACATCTAAAACAAAGCAACAGAGCCTAGGGCACTTCCACTTATGGTCCTGCAGCTTAGGGAAATTAAAATCAAAAAGACACAGCCACCCCAATGTTTGGGATGGCTCTGTTTACAAGAACCTCGTTTACGGTACAAGTTCAATATCACAGAAAGTGAAAAATGGATAAAGAAGTTGTGGTACTTACGTACAATGCAATATCACTCAGCAATGAAATCTATGTCATCAGGCCAGTAGCAGCATAGAGTGGATTCAGGTATGATGATTCTAACTGAAATAAGTCACACAGAATAAGAAACATCATAAGATATCACTAATACACGGAATGTAAACTTGGCTACACAGGAACTGGATTACAAAACAGAACAGAGTCTCAAATTTAGAAAACCAACTTATGCTTGCTTAAGGGGAAAGGTGAGTTGGGGTGCTGCATAAAACCAGAGATTGAAATGAGCACAGATAAAGTTCCTTAAGCCAAATATGTAATAGACAAGAGCTACTCCTTGCTCAACAAAATGGACTCAACACCCCATATTAAACGCCTAATAATGTACCTGACTAGTAAGTATCTTAAAACCTATGGATTGCTATGTCTCTGAAAGTGAATCAATAGTGAGTACAGGGGCAAAAACGCAGCAGTGATAGGATTGGAGAGTTTTGGTGAGCAAATGAAGACCCTTTGAAGTCATATTGCATGGTACCCATTCCACGGGTCTCAACTCTCCAGGTTTAAGGGATTCTTCCTTCAGCTAAAACATGCATGTGGAACCCAGAGTATGACCAACCGTGTGATCGGGAGACGTGTTGAAATATGTCTCAGGTCTCGTCCCCTGGTACTCGGGTGCAACATTCCAGATGCTTTACTAACACTCTCCCGACTTGGAGAGTCAGTGCCTTTAACCTCCTGTTTTGCGCAGTTTGCAAATTCCGCGGAAGATGAACAGGAATAGGGAGAACCAATGAGAGACTAGCTGGAGGTGTCTGGACAGGAAAATTTAACTCTCATTTCCCACCAGGAAGAGGAATTAACCAAAGGCTCAGCGTGCCATGCCGGAACCAGATTAGGGCCTGAAGCAATCCTGCGG
Organism: Orcinus orca; assembly: GCF_937001465.1. Taxonomy (NCBI): domain Eukaryota; kingdom Metazoa; phylum Chordata; class Mammalia; order Artiodactyla; family Delphinidae; genus Orcinus; species Orcinus orca. Next base: position 62,458 of record NW_026044095.1, on the reverse strand, counting down.
TGTTGCGGCCAGCTCACAAGAAAGCGAGTTGAAGAAAGGAGCTCAGGGGCACTGTAATTCACAAACCTGCAGAGTTATAAATGACAGCTATCGTCCAAAAATATATTGAAGTAACGCTGCCAAGAGGACTTGAAAGCGGGGCAGAATTGCAGGAAACCGATTTCAGGAGGTAGACTGGAATTGCATTTAAAGCATAGGAAAAGAGGCAGAACATCGACAATGATGCACTTGGCCAATAAGTGCGTATGCGTTTTTTCCTGAATATATTCAGGAAAATACGCATACGCCCTTTTTGGCCAACCAAGCAAGCTTGCAAAGGAAATCTGCACTACAATGAAGTCTCACTTCCCCCCGGTCAAAAGGACCACTGAAAAAAGTGTAAAATCCAGAAAGGCAGGACAGGCCATGGAGAACTGGGAGCCTTGTTATGCTGATGGGCGGGATGTATATTGCCAACAGCCACTCAGGAGAAGTGTATGGTGTTTCCTGAAACATCTAAAAAACAAAGAAACAGAGCCTAGGGCACTTCCACTTATGGCCCTATAGCTTAGGGAAATTAAAATCAAAAAGACACAGCCACCCCAATGTTTGGGACGGCTCTGTTTACAAGAAACTCGTTTACGGGACAAGTTCAATTTCGCAGAAAGTGAAAAATGGATAAAGAAGTTGTGGTACTTACGTAGAATGCAATATCACTCAGCAATGAAATCTATGTCATCAGGCCCATAGCAGCATAATGAGTGGATTCAGGTATGATGATTCTAACTGAAATAAGTCACATAGAAAAAGAAACATCATAAGATATCACTAATACACGGAATGTAAACTTGGCTACACAGGAACTGGATTACAAAAGAGAACAGGGTATCAAATTTAGAAAACCATCTTATGATTGCTTAAGGGGAAAGGTGAGTTGGGGTGATGCATAAAACCAGAGATTGAAATGAGCACAGATAAAGTTCCTTAAGCCAAATATGTAATAGACAAGAGCTACTCCTTGCTCAACGAAATGGACTCAACACCCCATAGTAAACGCCTAACAATGTACCTGACTAGTAAGTATCTTAAAACCTATGGATCGCTATGTCTCTGAAAGAGAATCAAGCGTGTGTACAGGGGCATAAACGCAGCAGTGATAGGATTGGAGAGGTTCGGTGAGCAAATGAAGACCCTTTGAAGTCATATTGCATGGTACCCATTCCACGGGTCTCAACTCTCCAAATTAAGGGATTCTTCCTTAGGCGAAATCATGCATGTGGAACCCAGAGTATGATCAGCCGTGTGATCGGGAGACGTGTTCCAATATGTCTCAGTTCTCGTCCCCTGGTACTCGGGTGCAACATTCCAGACGCTTTACTAACACTCTCCCGACTTGGAGAGTCAGTGCCTTTAACCTCCTGTTTGGCCCAGTTTGCAATTTCTGCGGAAGATTAACAGGAATAGGGAGAACCAATGAGAGACTAGCTGGAGGTGTCTGGACGGACAAATTTAACTCTCATTTCCCACCAGGAAGAGGAATTAACCAAAGGCTCAGCGTGCCGTGCCGGAACCAGATTAGGGCCTGAAGCAATCCTGCGGTGTTGCGGCCAGCTCACAAGAAAGAGATTTGAAGAAAGGAGCTCAGGGGCACTGTAATTCACAAACCTGCAGAGTTATAAATGACAGTTATTGTCCAAAAATATACTGAAGTAAGGCTGCCAAGAGGACTTGAAAGCGGGGCCGAATTGCAGGAAACCGATTTCAGGAGGTAGACTGGAATTGCATTTAAAGCATAGGAAAAGAGGCAGAACGTCCACAATGATGCACTGGCCAAAAAGGGTGTATGCGTTTTTTCCTGAATATATTCAGGACAAAACGCATACGCCCATTTTGGCCAACCAAGCAAGCTTGCAAAGGAAATCTGCACTACAATGAAGTCTCACTTCCCCCCGGTCAAAAGGGCCATCTGAAAAAAGTGTAAAATCCAGAAAGGCAGGACAGGCCATGGAGAACTGGGAGCCTTGTTATGCTGATGGGCAGGATGTAAATTGCCAACAGCGACTCGGGAGAAGTGTATGGTGTTTCCTGAAACATCTAAAAAACTGAGGAACACAGCCTAGGGCACTTCCACTTATGGTCCTATAGCTTAGGGAAATTAAAATAAAAAAGACACAGCCACCCCAAAGTTTGGGACAGCTCTATTTACAAGAACCTCAGTCACGGTACAAGTTCAATATCGCAGAAAGCGAAAAATGGATAAAGAAGTTGTGGTACTTACGTACAATGCAATATCAATCAGCAATGAAATCTATGTCATCAGGCCTGTAAAGCATAGAGTGGATTCAGGTATGATGATTCTATCTGAAATAAGTCACACAGAAAAAGAAACATCATAAGATATCACTAATACACGGAATGTAAACTTGGCTACACAGGCACTGAATTACAAAACAGAACAGGGTCTCAAATTTAGAAAACCAACTTATGCTTGCTTAAGGGGAAAGGTGAGTTGGGGTGCTGCATAAAACCAGAGATTGAAATGAGCACAGATAAAGTTCCTTAAGCCAAATATGTAATAGACTAGGGCTACTCCTTGCTCAACGAAATGGACTCAAAACCCCATATTAAACGCCTAATAATGTACCTGACTAGTAAGTATCTTAAAACTTATGGATTGGTATGTCTCTGAAAGAGAATCAAGCGTGAGTACAGGGGCATAAACGCAGCAGTGATAGGATTGGAGAGGTTCGGTGAGCAAATGAAGACCCTTTGAAGTCATATTGCATGGTACCCATTCCACGGGTCTCAACTCTCCAAGTTTAAGGGATTCTTCCTTCAGCTAAAAAATGCATGTGGAACACAGAGTATGATCAACCGTGTGATCGGGAGACGTGTTCAAATATGTCTCAGTTCTCGTCCCCTGGTACTCGGGTGCAACATTCCAGATGCTTTACTAACACTCTCCCGACTTGGAGAGTCAGTGCCTTTAACCTCCTGTTTGACACAGTTTGCAATTTCTGCGGAAGATGAACAGGGATAAGGAGGACCAATGAGAGACTAGCTGGAGGTGTCTGGACGGGCAATTTTAACTCTCATTTCCCACCAGGAAGAGGAATTAAGCAAAGGCTCAGCGTGCGGTGCCGGAACCAGATTAGGGCCTGAAGCAATCCTGCGGTGTTGCGGCCAGCTCACAAGAAAGCGAGTTGAAGAAAGGAGCTCATGGGCACTGTAATTCACAATCCTGCAGAGTTATAAATGACAGCTATCGTCCAAAAATATACTGAAGTAAGGCTGCCAAGAGGACTTGAAAGCGGGGCAGAATTGCAGGAAACCGATTTCAGGAGGTAGACTGGAATTGCATTTAAAGCATAGGAAAAGAGGCAGAACTTCCACAATGATGCACTTGGCCAAAAAGGGCGTATGCGTTTTTTCCTGAATATATTCAGGAAAAAACGCATACGCCCTTTTTGGCCAACCAAGCAAGCTTACAAAGGAAATCTGCACTAAAATGAAGTCTCACTTCGCCGCGGTCAAAAGGGCCATCTGAAAAAAGTGTAAAATCCAGAAAGGCAGGACAGGCGTTGGAGAACTGGGAGCCTTGTTATGCTGATGCGAGGGATGTAAATTGCCAGCAGCCACTTGGGAGAAGTGTATGGTGTTTCCTGAAACATCTAAAAAACAAAGCAACAGAGCCTAGGGCACTTCCACTTATGGTCCTATAGCTTAGGGAAATTAAAATCAAAAAGACACAGCCACCCCAAAGTTTGGGACAGCTCTGTTTACAAGAACCTCGTTTACGGTACAAGTTCAATATCGCAGAAAGTGAAAAATGGATAAAGAAGATGTGCTACTTACGTACAATGCAATATCACTCAGCAATGAAATCTATGTCATCAGGCCCGTAGCAGCATAATGAGTGGATTCAGGTATGATGATTCTAACTGAAATAAGTCACACAGAAAAAGAAACATCATAAGATATCACTAATACACGGAATGTAAACTTGGCTACACAGGAACTGGATTACAAAACAGAACAGGGTCTCCAATTTAGAAAACCAACTTATGCTTGCTTAAGGGGAAAGGTGAGTTGGGGTGCTGCATAAAACCAGAGATTGAAATGAGCACAGATAAAGTTCCTTAAGCCAAATATGTAATAGACAAGAGCTACTCCTTGCTCAACGAAATGGACTCAACACCACATATTAAACGCCTAATAATGTACCTGACTAGTAAGTATCTTAAAACCTATGGATTGCTATGTCTCTGAAAGAGAATCAAGCGTGAGTACAGGGGCATAAAAGCAGCAGTGAGAGGATTGGAGAGGTTCGGTGAGCAAATGAAGACCCTTTGAAGTCATATTGCATGGAACCCATTCCACGGGTTTCAACTCTCCAGGTTTATGGGATTCTTCCTTCAGCTAAAACATGCATGTGGAACCCAGAATATGATCAACCATGTGATCGGGAGACGTGTTCCAATATGTCTCAGTTCTCGTCCCCTGGTACTCGGGTGCAACATTCCAGACGCTTTACTAACACTCTCCCGACTTTGAGAGTCAGTGCCTTTAACCTCCTGTTTGGCCCAGTTTGCAATTTCTGCGGAAGATGAATAGGAATAGGGAGAACCAATGAGAGACTAGCTGGAGGTGTCTGGACGGGCAAATTTCACTCTCTTTTCCCACCACGAAGAGGAAATAACCAAAGACTCAGCATGCCGTGCCGGCACCAGATTAGGGGCTGAAGCAATCCTGCGGTGTTGCGGCCAGCTCACAAGAAAGCGAGTTGAAGAAAGGAGCTCAGGGGCACTGTAATTCACACACCTGCAGAGTTATAAATGGTAGCTATCGTCCAAAAATATGCTGAAGTTAGGCTGCCAAGAGGACTTGAAAGCGGGGCAGAATTGCAGGAAACCGATTTCAGGAGGTAGACTGGAATTGCATTTAAAGCATAGGAAAAGAGGCAGAACGTCCTCAATGATGCACTTGGCCAAAAAGGGGGTATGCCTTTTTTCCTGAATATATTCAGGAAAAAACGCATACGCCCTTTTTGGCCAACCAAGCAAGCTTACAAAGGAAATCTGCACTACACTACAATGAAGTCTCACTTCTCCCTGGTCAAAAGGGCCACCTGAAAAAAGTGTAAAATCCAGAAAGGCAGGACAGGCCATGGAGCACTGGGAGCCTTGTTATGCTGATGGGCGGGATGTAAATTGCCAACAGCCACTCGGGAGAAGTGTATGGTGCTTCCTGAAACATCTAAAAAACAAAGCAACAGAGCCTAGGGCACTTCCACTTATGGTCCTATAGCTTAGGGAAATTAAAATCAAAAAGACACAGCCAACCCAAAGTTTGGGACGGCTCTGTTTACAAGAACCTCGTTTATGGTACAAGTTCAATATCGCAGAAAGCGAAAAATGGATAAAGAAGGTGTGGTACTTACGTACAATGCAATATCACTCAGCAATGAAATCTATGTCATCAGGCCCGTAGCAGCATAATGAGTGGATTCAGGTATGATGATTCTAACTGAAATAAGTCACACAGAAAAAGAAACATCATAAGATATCACTAATACACGAAATTTAAACTTGGCTACACAGGAACTGGATTACAAAACAGAACAGGGTCTCAAATTTAGAAAACCAACTTATGCTTGCTTAAGGGGAAAGGTGAGTTGGAGTGCTGCATAAAACCAGAGGTTGAAATGAGCACAGATAAAGTTCCTTAAGCCAAATATTTAATAGACCAGAGCTACTCCTTCCTCAACGAAATGGACTCAACACCCCATATTAAATGCCTAACAATGTACCTGACTAGTAAGTATCTTAAAACCTATGGATCGCTATGTCTCCGAAAGAGAATCAAGCGTGTGTACAGGGGCATAAACGCAGCAGTGATAGGATTGTAGAGGTTCGGTGAGCAAATGAAGACGCTTTGAAGTCATATTGCATGGTACCCATTCCACGGGTCTCAACTCTCCAGGTTTAAGGGATTCTTCCTTCAGCTAAATCATGCATGTGGAACCCAGAGTATGATCAACCGTGTGATCGGGAGACGTGTTCCAATATGTCTCAGGACTCGTCCCCTGGTACTCGGGTGCAACATTCCAGACGCTTTACTAACACTCTCCCGACTGGGAGAGTCAGTGCCTTTAACCTCCTGTTTGGCCCTGTTTGCAATTTCTGCGGCAGATGAACAGGAATAGGGAGAACCAATGAGAGACTAGCTGGAGGTGTCTGGACGGGCAAATTTAACTCTCATTTCCCACCAGGAAGAGGAATTAACCAAAGGCTCAGCGTGCCGTGCCGGAACCAGATTAGGGCCTGAAGCAATCCTGCGGTGTTGCGGCCAACTCACAAGAAAGCGAGTTGAAGAAAGGAGCTCAGGGGCACTGTAATTCAAAAACCTGCAGAGTTATAAATGACAGCTATCGTCCAAAAATATACTGAAGTAAGGCTGCCAAGAAGACTTGAAAGTGGGGCAAAATTGCAGGAAACCGATTTCAGGAGGTAGACTGGAATTGCACTTAAAGCATAGGAAAAGAGGCAGAACGTCGACAATGATGCACTTGGCCAAAAAGGGCGTATGCGTTTTCTCCTGAATATATTCAGGAAAAAACGCATACGCACTTTTTGGCCAACCAAGCAAGCTTGCAAAGGAAATCTGCACTACAATGAAGTCTCACTTCCCCCCGGTCAAAAGGACCACTGAAAAAAGTGTATAATCCAGAAAGGCAGGACAGGCCATGGAGAACTGGGAGCCTTGTTATGCTGATGGGCGGGATGTATATTGCCAACAGCCACTTGGGAGAAGTGTATGGTGTTTCCTGAAACATCTAAAAAACAAAGCAACAGAGCCTAGGGCACTTCCACTTATGGCCCTATAGCTTAGGGAAATTAAAATCAAAAAGACACAGCCACCCCAACGTTTGGGACGGCTCTGTTTACAAGAAACTCGTTTACGGGACAAGTTCAATATCACAGAAAGTGAAAAATGGATAAAGAAGTTGTGGTATTTACGTACAATGCAATATCACTCAGCAATGAAATCTATGTCATCAGGCCCATAGCAGCATAATGAGTGGATTCAGGTATGATGATTCTAACTGAAATAAGTCACACAGAAAAAGAAACATCATAAGATATCACTAATACACGGAATGTAAACTTGGCTACACAGGAACTGGATTACAAAACAGAACAGGGTCTCCAATTTAGAAAACCAACTTATGATTGCTTAAGGGGAAAGGTGAGTTGGGGTGCTGCATAAAACCAGAGATTGAAATGAGCACAGATAAAGTTCCTTAAGCCAAATATGTAATAGACAAGAGCTACTCCTTGCTCAACGAAATGGACTCAACACCCCATATTAAAAGCCTAAGAATGTACCTGACTAGTAAGTATCTTAAAACCTATGAATTGCTATGTCTCCGAAAGAGAATCAAGCGTGTGTACAGGGGCATAAATGCAGCAATGATAGGATTGGAGACATTCGGTGAGCAAATGAAAACCGTTTGAAATCATATTGCATGGTACCCATTCCACGGGTCTCAACTCTCCAGGTTTAAGGGATTCTTCCTTCAGCTAAATCATGCATGTGGAACCCAGAGTATGATAAACCATGTGATCGGGAGATGTGTTCCAATATGTCTCAGGACTCGTCCCCTGCTACTCGGGTGCAACATTCCAGACGCTTTACTAACACTCTCCCGACTTGGAGAGTCAGTGCCTTTAACCTCCTGTTTGGCCCAGTTTGCAATTTCGGCGGCAGATGAACAGGAATAGGGAGAACCAATGAGAGACTAGCTGGAGGTGTCTGGACGGGCAAATTTAACTCTCATTTCCCACCAGGAAGAGGAATTAACCAAAGGCTCAGCGTGCCATGCCGGAACAAGATTAGGGCCTGAAGCAATCCTGCAGTGTTGCAGCCAGCTCACAAGAAAGCGAGTTGAAGAAAGGAGCTCAGGGGCACTGTAATTCACAAACCTGCAGAGTTATAAATGACAGCTATCGTACAAAAATCTACTGAAGTAAGGCTGCCAAGAGGGCTTGAAACCGGGGTAGAATTGCAGGAAACCGATTTCAGGTGGTAGACTTGATTTGCATTTAAAGCATAGGAAAAGAGGCAGAACGTCGACAATGATGCACATGGCCAAAAAGCGCGTATGCTTTTTTTCCTGAATATATTCAGGAAAAAAAGCATACGCCCTTTTAGGCCAACCAAGCAAGCTTGCAAAGGAAATCTGCACTACAATGAAGTCTCACTTCCCCCCAGTCAAATGGGCCATCTGAAAAAAGTGTAAAATCCAGAAAGGCAGGACAGGCCATGGAGAACTGGGAGCCTTGTTATGCTGATGGGCGGGATGTAAATTGCCAACAGCCACTCAGGAGAAGTGTATGGTGTTTCCTGGAACATCTAAAACAAAGCAACAGAGCCTAGGGCACTTCCACTTATGGTCCTATAGCTTAGGGAAATTAAAATCAAAAAGACACAGCCACGCCAAAGTTTGGGACGGCTCTGTTTACAAGAACCTCGTTTACGGGACAAGTTCAATTTCACAGAAAGCGAAAAATGGATAAAGAAGGTGTGGTACTTACGTACAATGCAATATCACTCAGCAGTGAAATCTATGTCATCAGGCCCGTAGCAGCATAATGAGTGGATTCAGGTATGATGATTCTAACTGAAATAAGTCACACAGAAAAAGAAACATCATAAGATATCACTAATACACGGAATGTAAACTTGGCTACACAGGAACTGGATTACAAAACAGAACAGGGTCTCAAATTTAGAAAACCAACTTATGCTTGCTTAAGGGGAAAGGTGAGTTGGGGTGCTGCATAAAACCAGAGATTGAAATGAGCACAGATAAAGTTCCTTAAGCCAAATATGGAATAGACAAGAGCTACTCCTTGCTCAACGAAATGGACTCAACACCCCATATTAAATGCCTAAGAATGTACCTGACTAGTAAGTATCTTAAAACCTATGGATCGCTATGTCTGCGAAAGAGAATCAAGCGTGTGTACAGGGGCATAAGCGCAGCAGTGATAGGATTGGAGAGGTTCGGTGAGCAAATGAAGACGCTTTGAAGTCATATTGCATGGTACCCATTCCACGGGTCTCAACTCTCCAGGTTTAAGGGATTCTTCCTTCAGCTAAATCATGCATGTGGAACCCGGAGTATGATCAACCATGTGATCGGGAGACGTGTTCCAATATGTCTCCATTCTCGTACCCTGGTACTCGGGTGCAACATTCCAGACGCTTTACTAACACTCTCCCGACTTTGAGAGTCAGTGCCTTTAACCTCCTGTTTGGCCCAGTTTGCAATTTCTGCGGAAGATGAACAGGAATAGGGAGAACCAATGAGAGACTAGCTGGAGGTGTCTGGACGGGCAATTTAACTCTCATTTCCCACCAGGAAGAGGAATTAACCAAAGGCTCAGCGTGCCGTGCCAGAACATGATTAGGGCCTGAAGCAATCCTGCGGTGTTGCGGCCAGCTCACAAGAAAGCGAGTTGAAGAAAGGAGCTCAGGGGCACTGTAATTCACAAACCTGCAGAGTTATAAATGACAGCTATCGTCAAAAAATATACTGAAGTAAGGCTGCCAAGAGGACTTGAAAGCGGGGCAGAATTGCAGGAAACCGATTTCAGGAGGTAGACTGGAATTGCATTTAAAGCATAGGAAAAGAGGCAGAACGTCGACAATGATGCACTTGGCCAAAAAGGACGTATGCGTTTTTTCCTGAATATATTCAGGAAAAAACGCATATGCACTTTTTGGCCAACCAAGCAAGCTTGCAAAGGAAATCTGCACTATAATGAAGCCTCACTTCCCCACGGTCAAAAGGGCCATCTGAAGAAAGTGTAAAATCCAGAAAGGCAGGACAGGCCATGGAAAACTGGGAGCGTTGTTATGCTGATGGGCGGGATGTAAATTGCCAACAGCCACTCGGGAGAAGTGTATGGTGTTTCCTGAAACATATAAAAAACAAGCAACAGAGCCTAGGGCACTTCCACTTATGGTCCTATAGCTTAGGGAAATTAAAATCAAAAAGACACAGCCACCCCAAAGTTTGGGACGGCTCTGTTTACAAGAACCTCCTTTACGGTACAAGTTCAATTTCGCAGAAAGTGAAAAATGGATAAAGAAGTTGTGGTACTTACGTACAATGCAATATCACACAGCAATGAAATCTATGTCATCATGCCCGTAGCAGCATAATGAGTGGATTCAGGTATGATGATTCTAAGTGAAATAAGTCACAGAGAAAAAGAAACGTCATAAGATATCACTAATACACGGAATGTAAACTTGGCTACACAGGCACTGAATTACAAAACAGAACAGGGTCTCAAATTTAGAAAACCAACTTATGCTTGCTTAAGGGGAAAGGTGAGTTGGGGTGCTGCATAAAACCAGAGATTGAAATGAGCACAGATAAAGTTCCTTAAGCCAAATATGTAATAGACAAGAGCTACTCCTTGCTCAACGAAATGGACTCAACACCCCATATTAAACCCCTAAGAATGTACCTGACTAGTAAGTATCTTAAAACCTATGGATTGCTATGTCTCCGAAAGAGAATCAAGCGTGTGTACCGGGGCATAAACGCAGCAGTGATAGGATTGGAGAGGTTTGGTGAGCAAATGAAGACCCTTTGAAGTCACATTGCATGGTACCCATTCCACGGGTCTCAACTCTCCAGGTTTAAGGGATTCTTCCTTCAGCTAAAACATGCATGTGGATCCCAGAGTATGATCAACGGTGTGAGTGGGAGACGTTTTCAAATATGTCTCAGTTCTCGTACCCTGGGACTCGGGTGCAACATTCCAGACGCTTTATTAACACTCTCCCGACTTGGAGAGTCAGTGCCTTTAACCTCCTGTATGGCCCAGTTTGCAATTTCTGCGGAAGATGAACAGGAATAGGGAGAACCAATGAGAGACTAGCTGGAGGTGTCTGGACGGGCGAAAATAACTCTCATTTCCCACCAGGAAGAGGAATTAACCAAAGGCTCAGCATACCGTGCCGGAACCAGATTAGGGCCTGAAGCAATCCTGCGGTGTTGCGGCCAGCTCACAAGAAAGCGAGTTGAAGAAAGGAGCTCAGGGGCACTGTAATTCACAAACCTGCAGAGTTATAAATAACAGCTATTGTCCAAAAATATACTGAAGTAAGGCTGCCAAGAGGACTTGAAAGCGGTGCAGAATTGCAGGAAACCGATTTCAGGAGGTAGACTGGAATTGCATTTAAAGCATAGGAAAAGAGGCAGAACGTCCACAATGATGCACTTGGCCAAAAAGGGCGTATGCGTTTTTTCCTGAATATATTCAGGACAAAACACATACGCCCTTTTTGGCCAACCAAGCAAGCTTGCAAAGGAAATCTGCACTACAATGAAGTCTCACTTCCCCCCGGTCAAAAGGGCCATCTGAAAAAAGTGTAAAATCCAGAAAGGCAGGACAGGCCATGGAGAACTGGGAGCCTTGTTATGCTGATGGGCGGGATGTAAATTGCCAACAGCCACTCAGGAGAAGTGTATGGTGTTTCCTGAAACATCTAAAAAACAAAGCAACAGAGCCTAGGGCACTTCCACTTATGGTCCTATAGCTTAGGGAAATTAAAATCAAAAAGACACAGCCACCCCAAAGTTTGGGACAGCTCTGTTTACAAGAACCTCATTTACGGTACAAGTTCAATATCGCAGAAAGCGAAAAATGGATAAAGAAGTTGTGGTACTTACGTACAATGCAATATCACTCAGCAATAAAATCTATGTCATCATGCCCGTAGCAGCATAATGAGTGGATTCAGGTATGATGATTCTAACTGAAATAAGTCACACAGAAAGAGAAACGTCATAAGATATCACTAATACACGGAATGTAAACTTGGCTACACAGGCACTGAATTACAAAACAGAACAGGGTCTCAAATTTAGAAAACCAACTTATGTTTGCTTAAGGGGAAAGGTGAGTTGGGGTGCTGCATAAAACAAAAGATTGAAATGAGCACAGATAAACTTCCTTAAGCCAAATATGTAATAGACAAGAGCTACTCCTTGCTCAACGAAATGGACTCAAAACCCCATATTAAACGCCTAATAATGTACCTGACTAGTAAGTATCTTAAAACCTATGGATTGCTATGTCTCCGAAAGAGAACCAAGCGTGTGTACAGGGGCATAAACGCAGCAGTGATAGGATTGGAGAGGTTCGGTGAGCAAATGAAGACCCTTTGAAGTCACATTGCATGGTACCTATTCCACGGGTCTCAACTTCCAGGTTTAAGGGATTCTTCCTTCAGCTAAAACATGTATGTGGAACTCAGAGTATGATCAACCGTGTGAGTGGGAGACGTTTTCAAATATGTCTCAGTTCTCGTACCCTGGTACTCGGGTGCAACATTCCAGACGCTTTATTAACACTCTCCCGACTTGGAGAGTCAGTGCCTTTAACCTCCTGTATGGCCCAGTTTACAATTTCTGCGGAAGATGAACAGGAATAGGGAGAACCAATGAGAGACTAGCTGGAGGTGTCTGGACGGGCGAATTTAACTCTCATTTCCCACCAGGAAGAGGAATTAACCAAAGGCTCAGCATACCGTGCCGGAACCAGATAAGGGCCTGAAGCTATCCTGCGGTGTTGCGGCCAGCTCACAAGAAAGCGAGTTGAAGAAAGGAGCTCAGGGGCACTGTAATTCACAAACCTGCAGAGTTATAAATGACAGCTATTGTCCAAAAATATACTGAAGTAAGGCTGCCAAGAGGACTTGAAAGCGGGGCAGAATTGCAGGAAACCGATTTCAGGAGGTAGACTGGAATTGCATTTAAAGCATAGGAAAAGAGGCAGAACGTCCACAATGATGCACTTGGCCAAAAAGGGCGTATGGGTTTTTTCCTGAATATATTCAGGAAAAAACGCATACGAACTTTTTGGCCAACCAAGCAAGCTTGCAAAGGAAATCTGCACTACAATGAAGTCTCACTTCCCCCCGGTCAAAAGGGCCACTGAAAAAAGTGTAAAATCCAGAAAGGCAGGACAGGCCATGGAGAACTGGGAGCCTTGTTATGCTGATGGGCGGGATGTATATTGCCAACAGACACTCAGGGGAAGTGTATGGTGTTTCCTGAAACATCTAAAAAACAAAGCAACAGAGCCTCGGGCACTTCCACTTATGGCCTTATAGCTTAGGGAAATTAAAATCAAAAAGACACAGCCACCCCAACGTTTGGGACGGCTCTGTTTACAAGAAACTCGTTTACGGGACAAGTTCAATATGACAGAAAGTGAAAAATGGATAAAGAAGTTGTGGTACTTACGTACAATGAAATATCACTCAGCAATGAAATCTATGTCATCAGGCCCATAGCAGCATAATGAGTGGATTCAGTTATGATGATTCTAACTGAAATAAGTCACACAGAAAAAGAAACATCATAAGATATCACTAATACACGGAATGTAACCTTGGCTACACAGGAACTGGATTACAAAAGACAACAGGGTCTCAAATTTAGAAAACCAACTTATGCTTGCTTAAGGGGAAAGGTGAGTTGGGGTGCTGCATAAAACCAGAGATTGAAATGACCACAGATAAAGTTCCTTAAGCCAAATATGTAATAGACAAGAGCTACTCCTTGCTCAACGAAATGGACTCAACACCCCATATTAAACGCCTAAGAATGTACCTGACTAGTAAGTATCTTAAAACCTATGGATCGCTATGTCTCCGAAAGAGAATCAAGCGTGTGTACAGGGGCATAAACGCAGCAGTGATAGGACTGGAGAGGTTCGGTGAGCAAATGAAGACCCTTTGAAGTCATATTGCATGGTACCCATTCCACGGGTCTCAACTCTCCAGGTTTAAGGGATTCTTCCTTCAGCTAAATCATGCATGTGGAACCCAGAGTATGATCAACCATGTGATCGGGAGACGTGTTCCAACATGTCTCAGTTCTCGTCCCCTGGTACTCGGGTGGAATATTCCAGACGCTTTACTAACACTCTCCCGACTTGGAGAGTCAGTGCCTTTAACCTCCTGTTTGGCCCAGTTTGCAATTTCTGCGGAAGATGAACAGGAATAGGGAGAACCAATGAGAGACTAGCTGGAGGTGTCTGGACGGGCAAATTTAACTCTCATTTCCCACCAGGAAGAGGAATTATCCAAAGGCTCAGCGTGCCGTGCCGGAACCAGATTAGGGCCTGAAGCAATCCTGCGGTGTTGCAGCCAGCTCACAAGAAAGCGAGTTGAAGAAAAGAGCTCAGGGACACTGTAATTCACAAACCTGCAGAGTTATAAATGACAGCTATCGTCCAAAAATATACTGAAGTAAGGCTGCCAAGAGGACTTGAAAGCGGGGCAGAATTGCAGGAAACCGATTTCAGGAGGTAGACTGGAATTGCATTTAAAGCATAGGAAAAGAGGCAGAACGTCCACAATGATGCACTTGGCCAAAAAGGGCGTATGCGTTTTTTCCTGAATATATTCAGGACAAAATACATACGCCCTTTTTGGCCAACCAAGCAAGCTTGCAAAGGAAATCTGCACTACAATGAAGTCTTACTTCCCCCCGGTCAAAAGGGCCATCTGAAAAAAGTGTAAAATCCAGAAAGGCAGGACAGGCCATGGAGAACTGGGAGCCTTGTTATGCTGATGGGCGGGATGTAAATTGCCAACAGCCACTGGGGAGAAGTGTATGGTGTTTCCTGAAACATCTAAAAAACTGAGGAACAGAGCCTAGGGCACTTCCACTTATGGTCCTATAGCTTAGGGAAATTAAAATCAAAAAGACACAGCCACCCCAACGTTTGGGACGGCTCTGTTTACAAGAAACTCGTTTACGGGACAAGTTCAATATCACAGAAAGTGAAAAATGGATAAAGAAGTTGTGGTACTTACTTACAATGCAATATCACTCAGCAATGAAATCTATGTCATCAGGCCCATAGCAGCATAATGAGTGGATTCAGGTATGATGATTCTAACTGAAATAAGTCACACAGAAAAAGAAACATCATAAGATATCACTAATACACGGAATGTAAACTTGGCTACACAGGAACTGGATTACAAAACAGAACAGGGTCTCCAATTTAGAAAACCAACTTATGATTGCTTAAGGGGAAAGGTGAGTTGGGGTGCTGCATAAAACCAGAGATTGAAATGAGCACAGATAAAGTTCCTTAAGCCAAATATGTAATAGACAAGAGCTTCCTTGCTCAAAGAAATGGACTCAACACCCCATATTAAAAGCCTAAGAATGTACCTGACTAGTAAGTATCTTAAAACCTATGAATTGCTATGTCTCCGAAAGAGAATCAAGCGTGTGTACAGGGGCATAAATGCAGCAATGATAGGATTGGAGACATTCGGTGAGCAAATGAAGACCCTTTGAAATCATATTGCATGGTACCCATTCCACGGGTCTCAACTCTCCAGGTTTAAGGGATTCTTCCTTCAGCTAAATCATGCATGTGAAACCCAGAGTATGATCAACAGTGTGATCGGGAGATGTGTTCCAATATGTCTCAGGACTCGTCCCCTGGTACTCGGGTGCAACATTCCAGACGCTTTACTAACACTCTCCCGACTTGGAGAGTCAGTGCCTTTAACCTCCTGTTTGGCCCAGTTTGCAATTTCGGCGGCAGATGAACCGGAATAGGGAGAACCAATGAGAGACTAGCTGGAGGTGTCTGGACGGGCAAATTTAACTCTCATTTCCCACCAGGAAGAGGAATTAACCAAAGGCTCAGCGTGCCGTGCCGCAACCAGATTAGGGCCTGAAGCAATCCTGCAGTGTTGCAGCCAGCTCACAAGAAAGCGAGTTGAAGAAAGGAGCTCAGGGGCACTGTAATTCACAAACCAGCAGAGTTATAAATGACAGCTATCGTCCAAAAATATACTGAAGTAAGGCTGCCAAGAGGACGTGAAAGCGTGGCAGAATTGCAGGAAACCGATTTCAGGAGGTACACTGGAATTGCATTTAAAGCATAGGAAAAGAGGCAAAACGTCGACAATGATGCACTTGGCCAAAAAGGGCGTATGCGTTTTTTCCTGAATATATTCAGGAAAAAACGCATACGCCCTTTTTGGCCAACCAAGCAAGCTTGCAAAGGAAATCTGCACTACAATGAAGTCTCACTTCCCCCCGGTCAAAAGGGCCACTGAAAAAAGTGTAAAATCCAGAAAGGCAGGACAGGCCATGGAGAACTGGGAGCCTTGTTATGCTGATGGGCGGGATGTATATTGCCAACAGACACTCAGGGGAAGTGTATGGTGTTTCCTGAAACATCTAAAAAACAAAGCAACAGAGCCTAGGGCACTTCCACTTATGGCCTTATAGCTTAGGGAAATTAAAATAAAAAAGACACAGCCACCCCAACGTTTGGGACGGCTCTGTTTACAAGAAACTCGTTTACGGGACAAGTTCAATATCACAGAAAGTGAAAAATGGATAAAGAAGTTGTGGTACTTACGTACAATGAAATATCACTCAGCAATGAAATCTATGTCATCAGGCCCATAGCAGCATAATGAGTGGATTCAGTTATGATGATTCTAACTGAAATAAGTCACACAGAAAAAGAAACATCATAAGATATCACTAATACACGGAATGTAACCTTGGCTACACAGGAACTGGATTACAAAAGACAACAGGGTCTCAAATTTAGAAAACCAACTTATGCTTGCTTAAGGGGAAAGGTGAGTTGGGGTGCTGCATAAAACCAGAGATTGAAATGACCACAGATAAAGTTCCTTAAGCCAAATATGTAATAGACAAGAGGTACTCCTTGCTCAACGAAATGGACTCAACACCCCATATTAAACGCCTAAGAATGTACCTGACTAGTAAGTATCTTAAAACCTATGGATCGCTATGTCTCCGAAAGAGAATCAAGCGTGTGTACAGGGGCATAAACGCAGCAGTGATAGGACTGGAGAGGTTCGGTGAGCAAATGAAGACCCTTTGAAGTCATATTGCATGGTACCCATTCCACGGGTCTCAACTCTCCAGGTTTAAGGGATTCTTCCTTCAGCTAAATCATGCATGTGGAACCCAGAGTATGATCAACCATGTGATCGGGAGACGTGTTCCAACATGTCTCAGTTCTCGTCCCCTGGTACTCGGGTGGAATATTCCAGACGCTTTACTAACACTCTCCCGACTTGGAGAGTCAGTGCCTTTAACCTCCTGTTTGGCCCAGTTTGCAATTTCTGCGGAAGATGAACAGGAATAGGGAGAACCAATGAGAGACTAGCTGGAGGTGTCTGGACGGGCAAATTTAACTCTCATTTCCCACCAGGAAGAGGAATTATCCAAAGGCTCAGCGTGCCGTGCCGGAACCAGATTAGGGCCTGAAGCAATCCTGCGGTGTTGCAGCCAGCTCACAAGAAAGCGAGTTGAAGAAAAGAGCTCAGGGACACTGTAATTCACAAACCTGCAGAGTTATAAATGACAGCTATCGTCCAAAAATATACTGAAGTAAGGCTGCCAAGAGGACTTGAAAGCGGGGCAGAATTGCAGGAAACCGATTTCAGGAGGTAGACTGGAATTGCATTTAAAGCATAGGAAAAGAGGCAGAACGTCCACAATGATGCACTTGGCCAAAATGGGCGTATGCGTTTTTTCCTGAATATATTCAGGAAAAAACGCATACGCCCTTTTTGGCCAACGAAGCAAGCTTGCAAAGGAAATCTGCACTACAATGAAGTCTCACTTCCGCCTGGTCAAAAGGGCCATCTGAAAAAAGTGTAAACTCCAGAAAGGCAGGACAGGCCATGGAGAACTTGTTATGCTGATGGGTGGGATGTAAATTGCCAACAGCCACTCAGGAGAAGTGTATGGTGTTTCCTGAAACATCTATAAAACAAATCAACAGAGCCTAGGGCACTTCCACTTATGGTCCTATAGCTTAGGGAAATTAAAATCAAAAAGACACAGCCACCCCAAAGTTTGGGATGGCTCTGTTTACAAGAACCTCGTTTACGGTACAAGTTCAATATTGCAGAAAGTGAAAAATGGATAAAGAAGTTTTGGTACTTACGTACAATGCAATATCACTCAGCAATGAAATCTATGTCATCAGGCACGTAGCAGAAAATGAGTGGGTTCAGGTATGATGATTCTAACTGAAATAAGTCACACAGAAAAAGAAACATCATAAGATATCACTAATACACGGAATGTAAACTTGGCTACACAGGAACTGGATTACAAAACAGAACAGGGTCTCAAATTTAGAAAACCAACTTATGCTTGCTTAAGGGGAAAGGTGAGTTGGGGTGCTGCATAAAACCAGAGATTGAAATGAGCACAGATAAAGTTCCTTAAGCCAAATATGGAATAGACAAGAGGTACTCCTTGCTCAACGAAATGGACTCAAAACCCCATGTTAAACACCTTATAATGTACCTTACTAGTAAGTATCTTAAAACCTAAAGATTGCTATGTCTCTGAAAGAGAATCAAGCGTGAGTACAGGGGCATAAACGCAGCAGTGATAGGATTGGAGAGGTTCGGTGAGCAAATGAAGACCCTTTGAAGTCATATTGCATGGTACCCATTCCACGGGTCTCAACTCTCCAGGTTTAAGGGATTCTTCCTTCAGCTAAAACATGCATGTGGAACCCAGAGTATGATCAACCGTGTGATCGGGAGACGTGTTGAAATATGTCTCAGTTCTCGTCCCCTGGTACTCGGGTGCAACATTCCAGACGCTTTACTAACACTCTCCCGACTTGGAGAGTCAGTGCCTTTAACCTCCTGTTTGGCCCAGTTTGCAAATTCCACGGAAGATGAACAGGAATAGGGAGAACCAATGACAGACTAGCTGGAGGTGTCTGGACGGGAAAATTTAACTCCCATTTCCCACCAGGAAGAGGAATTAACCAAAGGTTCAGCGTGCCGTGCCGGAACCAGATTAGTGCCTGAAGGAATCTTGCGGTGTTGCGGCCAGCTCACAAGAAAGCGAGTTTAAGAAAGCAGCTCTGGGGCACTGTAATTCACAAACCTGCAGAGTTATAAATGACAGATATCGTCCAAAAATATACTGAAGTAAGGCTGCCAAGAGGATTGAAAGCGCGGCTGAATTGCAGGAAACCGATTTCAGGAGGTAGACAGGAATTGCATTTAAAGCATAGGAAATGAGGCAGAACGTCCACAATGATGCACTTGGCCAAAAAGGGCGTATGCGTTTTTTCCTGAATATATTCAGGAAAAAAAGCATACGCACTTTTTGGCCAACCAAGCAAGCTTGCAAAGGAAATCTGCACTACAATGAAGTCTCACTTCCGCTGGGTCAAAAGGGCCATCTGAAAAAAGTGTAAAATCCAGAAAGGCATTACAGGCGTTGGAGAACTGGGAGCCTTGTTATGCTGATGGGCGGGATGTAAATTGCCAACAGCCACTCCGGAGAAGTGTATGGTGTTTCCTAAAACATGTAAAAAACAAACCAACAGAGGCTAGGGCACTTCCACTTATGATCCTATAGCTTAGGGAAATTAAAATCAAAAAGACACAGCCACCCCAAAGTTTGGGATGGCTCTGTTTACAAGAACCTCGTTTACGGTACAAGCTCAATATCACAGAAAGTGAAAAATGGATAAAGATGTTGTGGTACTTACATACAATGCAATAACACTCGGCAATGAAATCTATGTCATCAGGCACGTAGCAGCATAATGAGTGGATTCAGGTATGATGATTCTAACTGAAATAAGTCACACAGAAAAAGAAACATCATAAGATATCACTAGTACACAGAATGTAAACTTGGCTACACAGGAAATGGATTACAAAACAGAACAGGGTCTCAAATTTAGAAAACCAACTTATGCTTGCTTAAGGGGAAAGGTGAGTTGGGGTGCTGCATAAAACCAGAGATTGAAATGAGCACAGATAAAGTTCCTTAAGCCAAATATGGAATAGAAAAGAGCTACTCCTTGCTCAACGAAATGGACTCAAAACCCCATGTTAAACACCTTATAATGTACCTGACTAGTAAGTATCTTAAAACCTAAAGATTGCTATGTCTCTGAAAGAGAATCAAGCGTGAGTACAGGGGCATAAACGCAGCAGTGATAGGATTGGAGAGGTTCGGTGAGCAAATGAAGACGCTTTGAAGTCATATTGCATGGTACCCATTCCACGGGTCTCAACTCTCCAGGTTTAAGGGATTCTTCCTTCAGCTAAATCATGCATGTGGAACCCGTAGTATGATCAACCGTGTGATCGGGAGACGTGTTCCAATATGTCTCCATTCTCGTCCCCTGGTACTCGGGTGCAACATTCCAGACGCTTTACTAACACTCTCCCGACTTGGAGAGTCAGTGCCTTTAACCTCCTGTTTGGCCCAGTTTGCAATTTCTGCGGAAGATGAACAGGAATAGGGAGAACCAATGAGAGACTAGCTGGAGGTGTCTGGACGGGCAATTTAACTCTCATTTCCCACCAGGAAGAGGAATTAACCAAAGGCTCAGCGTGCCGTGCCAGAACATGATTAGGGCCTGAAGCAATCCTGCGGTGTTGCGGCCAGCTCACAAGAAAGCGAGTTGAAGAAAGGAGCTCAGGGGCACTGTAATTCACAAACCTGCAGAGTTATAAATGACAGCTATCGTCCAAAAATATACTGAAGTAAGGCTGCCAAGAGGACTTGAAAGCGGGGCAGAATTGCAGGAAACCGATTTCAGGAGGTAGACTGGAATTGCATTTAAAGCATAGGAAAAGAGGCAGAACGTCGACAATGATGCACTTGGCCAAAAAGGACGTATGCGTTTTTTCCTGAATATATTCAGGAAAAAACGCATATGCACTTTTTGGCCAACCAAGCAAGCTTGCAAAGGAAATCTGCACTATAATGAAGTCTCACTTCCCAACGGTCAAAAGGGCCATCTGAAGAAAGTGTAAAATCCAGAAAGGCAGGACAGGCCATGGAGAACTGGGAGCCTTGTTATGCTGATGGGCGGGATGTAAATTGCCAACAGCCACTCGGGAGAAGTGTATGGTGTTTCCTGAAACATATAAAAAACAAGCAACAGAGCCTAGGGCACTTCCACTTATGGTCCTATAGCTTAGGGAAATTAAAATCAAAAAGACACAGCCACCCCAAAGTTTGGGACGGCTCTGTTTACAAGAACCTCCTTTACGGTACAAGTTCAATTTCGCAGAAAGTGAAAAATGGATAAAGAAGTTGTGGTACTTACGTACAATGCAATATCACACAGCAATGAAATCTATGTCATCATGCCCGTAGCAGCATAATGAGTGGATTCAGGTATGATGATTCTAACTGAAATAAGTCACACAGAAAAAGAAACGTCATAAGATATCACTAATACACGGAATGTAAACTTGGCTACACAGGCACTGAATTACAAAACAGAACAGGGTCTCAAATTTAGAAAACCAACTTATGCTTGCTTAAGGGGAAAGGGGAGTTGGGGTGCTGCATAAAACCAGAGATTGAAATGAGCACAGATAAAGTTCCTTAAGCCAAATATGTAATAGACAAGAGCTACTCCTTGCTCAACGAAATGGACTCAACACCCCATATTAAACCCCTAAGAATGTACCTGACTAGTAAGTATCTTAAAACCTATGGATTGCTATGTCTCCGAAAGAGATTCAAGTGTGTGTACCGGGGCATAAACGCAGCAGTGATAGGATTGGAGAGGTTTGGTGAGCAAATGAAGACCCTTTGAAGTCACATTGCATGGTACCCATTCCACGGGTCTCAACTCTCCAGGTTTAAGGGATTCTTCCTTCAGCTAAAACATGCATGTGGATCCCAGGGTATGATCAACGGTGTGAGTGGGAGACGTTTTCAAATATGTCTCAGTTCTCGTACCCTGGGACTCGGGTGCAACATTGCAGACGCTTTATTAACACTCTCCCGACTTGGAGAGTCAGTGCCTTTAACCTCCTGTATGGCCCAGTTTGCAATTTCTGCGGAAGATGAACAGGAATAGGGAGAACCAATGAGAGACTAGCTGGAGGTGTCTGGAGGGGCGAAAATAACTCTCATTTCCCACCAGGAAGAGGAATTAACCAAAGGCTCAGCATACCGTGCCGGAAACAGATTAGGGCCTGAAGCAATCCTGCGGTGTTGCGGCCAGCTCACAAGAAAGCAAGTTGAAGAAAGGAGCTCAGGGGCACTGTAATTCACAAACCTGCAGAGTTATAAATAACAGCTATTGTCCAAAAATATACTGAAGTAAGTCTGCCAAGAGGACTTGAAAGCGGGGCAGAATTGCAGGAAACCGATTTCAGGAGGTAGACTGGAATTGCATTTAAAGCATAGGAAAAGAGGCAGAACGTCCAAAATAATGCACTTGGCCAAAAAGGGCGTATGCGTTTTTTCCTGAATATATTCAGGACAAAACACATACGCACTTTTTGGCCAACCAAGCAAGCTTGCAAAGGAAATCTGCACTACAATGAAGTCTCACTTCCCCCCGGTCAAAAGGGCCATCTGAAAAAAGTGTAAAATCCAGAAAGGCAGGACAGGCCATGGAGAACTGGGAGCCTTGTTATGCTGATGGGCGGGATGTAAATTGCCAACAGCCACTCGGGAGAAGTGTATGGTGTTTCCTGAAACATCTAAAAAACTGAGGAACAGAGCCTAGGGCACTTCCACTTATGGTCCTATAGCTTAGGGAAGTTAAAATCAAAAAGACACAGCCACCCCAAAGTTTGGGACAGCTCTGTTTACAAGAACCTCGTTTACGGTACAAGTTCAATATCGCAGAAAGCGAAAAATGGATAAAAAAGTTGTGGTACTTACGTACAATGCAATATCACTCAGCAATGAAATCTATGTCATCATGCCCGTAGCAGCATAATGAGTGGATTCAGGTATGATGATTCTAACTGAAATAAGTCACACAGAAAAAGAAACGTCATAAGATATCACTAATACACGGAATGTAAACTTGGCTACAAAGGCACTGAATTACAAAACAGAACAGGGTCTCAAATTTAGAAAACCAACTTATGCTTGCTTAAGGGGAAAGGTGAGTTGGGGTGCTGCATAAAACAAAAGATTGAAATGAGCACAGATAAAGTTCCTTAAGCCAAATATGTAATAGACAATGGCTACTCCTTGCTCAACGAAATGGACTCAAAACCCCATATTAAACGCCTAATAATGTACCTGACTAGTAAGTATCTTAAAACTTATGGATTGGTATGTCTCTGAAAGAGAATCAAGCGTGAGTACAGGGGCATAAACGCAGCAGTGATAGGATTGGAGAGGTTCGGTGAGCAAATGAAGACCCTTTGAAGTCATATTGCATGGTACCCATTCCACGGGTCTCAACTCTCCAAGTTTAAGGGATTCTTCCTTCAGCTAAAAAATGCATGTGGAACACAGAGTGTGTTCAACCGTGTGATCGGGAGACGTGTTCTAATATGTCTCAGTTCTCATCCCCTGGTACTCGGGTGCAACATTGCAGACGCTTTACTAACATTCTCCCGACATGGAGAGACAGTGCCTTTAACCTCCTGTTTGGCCCAGTTTGCAATTTCTGCGGAAGATGAACAGGAATAGGGAGAACCAATGAGAGACTAGCTGGAGGTGTCTGGACGGGCAAATTTCACTCTCATTTCCCACCAGGAAGAGGAATTAACCAAAGGCTCAGCGTGCCGTGCCGGAACCAGATTAGGGCCTGAAGCAATCCTGCGGTGTTGCGGCCAGCTCACAAGAAAGCAAGTTGAAGAAAGGAGCTCAGGGGCACTGTAATTCACAAACCTGCAGAGTTATAAATGACAGCTATCGTCCAAAAATATACTGAAGTAAGGCTGCCAAGAGGACTTGAAAGCAGGGCAGAATTGCAGGAAACCGATTTCAGGAGGTAGACTGGAATTACATTTAAAGCATAGGAAAAGAGGCAGAACTTCCACAATGATGCACTTGGCCAAAAAGGGCGTATGCGTTTTTTCCTGAGTATATTCAGGAAAAAACGCATACGCCCTTTTTGGTCAACCAAGCAAGCTTACAAAGGAAATCTGCACTAAAATGAAGTCTCACTTCCCCGCGGTCAAAAGGGCCATCTGAAAAAAGTGTAAAATCCAGAAAGGCAGGACAGGCCATGGAGAACTGGGAGCTTTGTTATGCTGATGCGTGGGATGTAAATTGCCAGCAGCCAGTCCGGGGAAGTGTATGGTGTTTCCTGAAACATCTAAAAAACAAAGCAACAGAGCCTAGGGCACTTCCACTTATGGTCCTATAGCTTAGGGAAATTAAAATCAAAAAGACACAGCCACCCCAAAGTTTGGGACAGCTCTGTTTACAAGAACCTCGTTTATGGTACAATTTCAACATCGCAGAAAGTGAAAAATGGATAAAGAATTTGTGCTACTTACGTACAATGCAATATCACTCAGCAATGAAATATCTGTCAACAGGCCTGTAGCAGAAAATGAGTGGGTTCAGGTATGATGATTCTAACTGAAATAAGTCACACAGAAAAAGAAACATCCTAAGATATCACTAATACACGGAATGTAAACTTGGCTACACAGGAACTGGATTACAAAAGAGAACAGGGTCTCAAATTTAGAAAACCAACTTATGCTTGCTTAAGTGGAAAGGTGAGTTGGGGTGCTGCATAAAACCAGAGATTGAAATGAGGACAGATAAAGTTCCTTAAGCCAAATATGTAATAGACAAGAGCTATTCCTTGCTCAACGAAATGGACTCAACACCCCATATTAAACGCCAATGAATGTACCTGTCTAGTAAGTATCTTAAAACCTATGGATTGCTATGTCTCTGAAAGAGAATCAACCGTGTGTACAGGGACATAAACGCAGCAGTGATAGGATTGGAGAGGTTCGGTGAGCAAATAAAGACCCTTTGAAGTCATATTGCATGGTACCCATTCCACGGGTCTCAACTCTCCAGGTTTAAGGGATTCTTCCTTCAGCTAAAACATGCATGTGGAACACAGAGTATGATCAACCGTGTGATCGGGATACGTGTTGAAATTTATCTCAGTTCTCGTCCCATGGTACTCGGGTGCAACATTCCAGACGCTTTACTAACACTCTCCCGACTTGGAGAGTCAGTGCCTTTAACCTCCTCTTTGGCCCAGTTTGCAAATTCCGCGGAAGATGAACAGGAATAGGGAGAACCAATGAGAGACTAGCTGGAGGTGTCTGGACGGGCAAATTTAACTCTCATTTCCCACCAGGAAGAGGAATTAACCAAAGGCTCAGTGTGTCGTCCCGGAACCAGATTAGGGCCTGAAGCAATCCTGCGGTGTTGCGGCCAGCTCACAAGAAAGCGAGTTGAAGAAAGGAGCTCAGGGGCACTGTAATTCACAAACCTGCAGAGTTATAAATGACAGCTATCGTCCAAAAATATACTGAAGTAAGGCTGCCAAGAGGGCTTGAAAGCAGAGCAGAATTGCAGGAAACCAATTTCAGGAGGTAGACTGGAATTGCATTTAAAGCATAGGAAAAGAGGCAGAACGTCGACAATGATGCACTTGGCCAAAAAGGGCGTATGCGTTTTTTCCTGAATATATTCAGGAAAAAACGCATACGCCCTTTTTGGCCAACCAAGCAAGCTTGCAAAGGTAATCTGCACTACACTACAATGAAGTCTCACTTCTCCCCGGTCAAAAGGGTCATCTGAAAAAAGTGTAAAATCCAGAAAGGCAGGACAGGCCATGGAGAACTGGGAGCCTTGTTATGCTGATGGGCGGGATGTAAATTGCCAACAGCCACTCCGGAGAAGTGTATGGTGCTTCCTGAAACATCTAAAAAACAAAGCAACAGAGCCTAGGGCACTTCCACTTATGGTCCTATAGCTTAGGGAAATTAAAATCAAAAAGACACAGCCACCCCAAAGTTTGGGACGGCTCTGTTTACAAGAACCTCGTTTATGGTACAAGTTCAATATCGCAGAAAGTGAAAAATGGATAAAGAAGTGGTGGTACTTACGTACAATGCAATATCACTCAGCAATGAAATCTATGTCATCAGGCCCATAGCAGCATAATGAGTGGATTCAGGTATGATGATTCTAACTGAAATAAGTCACACAGAAAAAGAAACATCCTAAGATATCACTAATACACGGAATGTAAACTTGGCTACACAGGAACTGGATTACATAACAGAACAGGGCCTCAAATTTAGAAAACCAACTTATGCTTGCTTAAGGGGAAAGGTGAGTTGGGGTGCTGCATAAAACCAGAGATTGAAATGAGCACAGATAAAGTTCCTTAAGCCAAATATGTAATAGACAAGAGCTACTCCTTGCTCAACGAGATGGACTCAACACCCCATATTAAACGCCTAAGAATGTACCTGACTAGTAAGTATCTTAAAACCTATGGATTGCTATGTCTCCAAAAGAGAATCAAGCGTGTGTACAGGGGCATAAACGCAGCAGTGATAGGATTGGAGAGGTTCGGTGAGCAAATGAAGACCCTTTGAAGTCATATTGCATGGTACCCATTCCACGGGTCTCAACTCTCCATGTTTAAGGGATTTCTCCTTCAGCTAAAACATGCATGTGGAACCCAGAGTATGATCAACCGTGTGATCGGGAGACGTGTTCAAATATGTCTCCGTCCTCATCCCCTGGTACTCGGGTGCAACATTCCAGACGCTTTACTAACTCTCTCCCGACTTGGAGAGTCAGTGCCTTTAAACTCCTGTTTGGCCCAGTTTGCAATTTCTGCGGAAGATGAACAGGAATAGGGTGAACCAATGAGAGACTAGCTGGAGGTGTCTGGACGGGCAAATTTAACTCTCATTTCCCACCAGGAAGAGGAATTAACCAAAGGCTCAGCGTGCCGTGCCAGAACCAGATTAGGGCCTGACACAATCCTGAGGTGTTGCGGCCAGCTCACAAGAAAGCGAGTTGAAGAAAGGAGCTCAGGGGCACTGTAATCACAAACCTGCAGAGTTATAAATGACAGCTATCGTCCAAAAATATACTGAAGTAAGGCTGCCAAGAGGACTTGAAAGCGGGGCAGAATTTCAGGAAACCGATTTCAGGAGGTACACTGGAATTGCATTTAAAGCATAGGAAAAGAGGCAGAACGTGGACAATGATGCACTTGGCCAAAAAGGGCGTATGCGTTTTTTCCTGAATATATTCAGGAAAAGACGCATATGCCCTTTTTGGCCAACCAAGCAAGCTTGCAAAGGAAATCTGCACTACAATGAAGTCTCACTTCCCCCCGGTCAAAAGGGCCATCTGAAAAAAGTGTAAAATCCAGAAAGGCAGGACAGGCCATGGAGAACTGGGAGCCTTGTTATGCTGATGGGCGGGATGTAAATTGCCAACAGCCACTAGGGAGAAGTGTATGGTGTTTCCTGAAACATCTAAAAAACAAAGCAACAGAGCCTAGGACACTTCCACTTATGGTCCTATAGCTTAGGGAAATTAAAATCAAAAGGACACAGCCACCCCAAAGTTTGGGACGGCTCTGTTTACAAGAACCTCGTTTATGGTACAAGTTCAATATCGCAGAAAGTGAAAAATGGATAAAGAAGTGGTGGTACTTACGTACAATGCAATATCACTCAGCAATGAAATCTATGTCATCAGGCCCATAGCAGCATAATGAGTGGATTCAGGTATGATGATTCTAACTGAAATAAGTCACACAGAAAAAGAAACATCCTAAGATATCACTAATACACGGAATGTAAACTTGGCTACACAGGAACTGGATTACATAACAGAACAGGGCCTCAAATTTAGAAAACCAACTTATGCTTGCTTAAGGGGAAAGGTGAGTTGGGGTGCTGCATAAAACCAGAGATTGAAATGAGCACAGATAAAGTTCCTTAAGCCAAATATGTAATAGACAAGAGCTACTCCTTGCTCAACGAGATGGACTCAACACCCCATATTAAACGCCTAAGAATGTACCTGACTAGTAAGTATCTTAAAACCTATGGATTGCTATGTCTCCAAAAGAGAATCAAGCGTGTGTACAGGGGCATAAACGCAGCAGTGATAGGATTGGAGAGGTTCGGTGAGCAAATGAAGACCCTTTGAAGTCATATTGCATGGTACCCATTCCACGGGTCTCAACTCTCCATGTTTAAGGGATTTCTCCTTCAGCTAAAACATGCATGTGGAACCCAGAGTATGATCAACCGTGTGATCGGGAGACGTGTTCAAATATGTCTCCGTCCTCATCCCCTGGTACTCGGGTGCAACATTCCAGACGCTTTACTAAGTCTCTCCCGACTTGGAGAGTCAGTGCCTTTAAACTCCTGTTTGGCCCAGTTTGCAATTTCTGCGGAAGATGAACAGGAATAGGGTGAACCAATGAGAGACTAGCTGGAGGTGTCTGGACGGGCAAATTTAACTCTCATTTCCCACCAGGAAGAGGAATTAACCAAAGGCTCAGCGTGCCGTGCCAGAACCAGATTAGGGCCTGACACAATCCTGAGGTGTTGCGGCCAGCTCACAAGAAAGCGAGTTGAAGAAAGGAGCTCAGGGGCACTGTAATCACAAACCTGCAGAGTTATAAATGACAGCTATCGTCCAAAAATATACTGAAGTAAGGCTGCCAAGAGGACTTGAAAGCGGGGCAGAATTTCAGGAAACCGATTTCAGGAGGTACACTGGAATTGCATTTAAAGCATAGGAAAAGAGGCAGAACGTGGACAATGATGCACTTGGCCAAAAAGGGCGTATGCGTTTTTTCCTGAATATATTCAGGAAAAGACGCATATGCCCTTTTTGGCCAACCAAACAAGCTTGCAAATGAAATCTGCACTACAATGAAGTCTCACTTCCCCCCGGTCAAAAGGGCCATCTGAAAAAAGTGTAAAATCCAGAAAGGCAGGACAGGCCATGGAGAACTGGGAGCCTTGTTATGCTGATGGGCGGGATGTAAATTGCCAACAGCCACTAGGGAGAAGTGTATGGTGTTTCCTGAAACATCTAAAAAACAAAGCAACAGAGCCTAGGACACTTCCACTTATGGTCCTATAGCTTAGGGAAATTAAAATGAAAAAGACACAGCCACCCCAAAGTTTGGGACGGCTCTGTTTACAAGAACCTCGTTTACGGTACAAGTTCAATATCACAGAAAGTGAAAAATGGATAAAGAAGTTGTGGTACTTACGTACAATGCAATATCACTCAACAATGAAATCTATATCATCAGGCCCGTAGCAGCATAATGAGTGGATTCAGGTATGATGATTCTAACTGAAATAAGTCACACAGAAAAAGAAACATCATAAGATATCACTAATACACGGAATGTAAACTTGGCTACTGAGGAACTGAATTACAAAACAGAACAAGGTCTCAAATTTAGAAAAACAACTTATGCTTGCTTAAGGGGGAAAGTGAGTTGGGGTGCTGCATAAAACCAGAGATTGTAATGCGCACAGATAAAGTTCCTTAAGCCAAATATGGAATAGACAAGAGCTACTCCTTGCTCAACGAAATGGACTCAACACCCCATATTAAACGCCTAAGAATGTACCTGACTAGTAAGTATCTTAAAACCTATGGATTGCTATGTCTCCAAAAGAGAATCAAGCGTGTGTACAGGGGCATAAACGCAGCAGTGATAGGATTGGAGAGGTTCGGTGAGCAAATGAAGACCCTTTGAAGTCATATTGCATGGTACCCATTCCACGGGTCTCAACTCTCCAGGTTTAAGGGATTCCTCCTTCAGCTAAAACATGCATGTGGAACCCAGAGTATGATCAACCGTGTGATCGGGAGACGTGTTCAAATATGTCTCCGTCCTCGTCCCCTGGTACTCGGGTGCAACATTCCAGATGCTTCACTAACTCTCTCCCGACTTGGAGAGTCAGTGCCTTTAACCTCCTGTTTGGCCCAGTTTGCAAATTCTTCGGAAGATGAACAGGAATAGGGAAGACCAATGAGAGACTAGCTGGAGGTGTCTGGACGGGCAAATTTAACTCTCATTTCCCACCAGGAAGAGGAATTAACCAAAGGCTCAGCGTGCCGTGCCGGAACCAGATTAGGGCCTGAAGCAATCCTGCGGTGTTGCGGCCAGCTCACAAGAAAGCGAGTTGAAGAAAGGAGCTCAGGGGCCCTGTAATTCACAAACTGCAGAGTTATAAATGACAGCTATCGTCCAAAAATATACTGAAGTAAGGCTGCCAAGAGGACTTGAAAGCGGGGCAGAATTGCACGAAACCGATTTCAGGAGGTAGACTGGAATTGCATTTAAAGCATAGGAAAAGAGGCAGAACGTAGACAATGATGCACTTGGCCACAAAGGGCGTATGCGTTTTTTCCTGAATATATTCAGGAAAAAACGCATACGCCCTTTTTGGCCAACCAAGCAAGCTTGCAAAGGAAATCTGCACTACAATGAAGTCTCACTTCCCCCCGGTCAAAAGGGCCATCTGAAAAAAGTGTAAAATCCAGAAAGGCAGGACAGGCCATGGAGAACTGGGAGCCTTGTTATACTGATGGGCGGGATGTAAATTGCCAACAGCCACTCTGGAGAAGTGTATGGTGTTTCCTGAAACATCTAAAAAACAAAGCAACAGAGCCTAGGGCACTTCTACATATGGTTCTATAGCTTAGGGAAATTAAAATCAAAAAGACACAGCCACCCCAAAATTTGGGACGGCTCTCTTTACAGGAACCTCTTCTGCAGCACAAGTTAAATATGCCAGAGAGCAAATAATGGTTAAAGAAGTTGCGGTACTTTCGTACAACAGAATACCTCTCAGCAATGAAAACTATGTCACCAGGCCCGTGCCAGCATAATGAGTGGATTGAGGCACGGTGATTCTAAGTAAAAAATGTCACACAGAAAAAAAACATCATAAGGTACCACTAATACATGGAATGAGAACTTGGCTACACATGAACTGAATTACAAAACAGAACAGGGTCTCATGTTTAGAAAACCAACTTATGCTTGCTTAAGGGGGAAGGTGAGTTGGGTGCTGCACAAAACCTGAGTTTGAAATTAGCACAGATACCGTTCCATAAGCTAAATATGTAATAGACAAGACCTACCCCTTGCTCAAGGAAATGGACTCAACAATGAGATATCACCTCACACCTGGTAGAATGGGCATCATCAGAAAATCTACAAACAAAAAATGCTGGAAAGGGTGTGGAGAAAAAGAACCCTCTTCCACTATTGTTGGGAATATAAATTGATACAGTCACTATGGAGAACAATATGGAGTTTCTTAAGAAACTAACAGTAGAATTACCATATGATACAGCAATCCCAGTTCTGGACATATACCCAGACAAAACCATAAATCAAAAAGAGACATTCACCGCAATGTTCATTGTATCACTCTTTACAATATCGAGGTAATGGAAGCAACCTAAATGCCCACAGACAGACGAATGCATAAAGCAGTGGTACATATATAAAATGGAATATTACTAAGCCATGAAAAGGAATGAAATTGGGTTATTTGTAGAGATGTCGATGGATCTAGAGACTGTCATACAGAGTGAAGTAAGTCAGAAAGAGAAAAACAAATCTTGTATATTCATGCATATATGTGGAACCTAGAAAAACTGTACAGGTTAACCATTTTGCAAGGCATAAATAGAGCAACAGATGTAGACAACAAACGTATGGACAACAAGGGGGGAAAGCTGTTGGGGTGGTGGTGGTGGGAGGAGTTGAGACACTGGGATTGGCATGTATACATTTATATGTATAAAATAGATAACCAATAAGAACCTGCTGTATAAAAATATAAAATAAAATTCAAAATTAAAAAGAAATAAAATTTAAATAATAAAACAGAAAAAACAATTATTCCCTTCACATACATGTATTTATATGAATAAATTATTTCCATGCTTATATCTGTAAATACAAAAAAGAGGAATAAAATCTACCTTGAACCAAAAACGAAAAAGAGAAAAAAAACACAGAACCCACCAGTTCCACAGAGGAAAACCGTATCAGGGCACTTGCTCCAGTTGTAAACAATTCTGAAGTTGGTCAGTGGTGGGGAATCGTCTCCCATTCAGCCAGCAGCCCCCAAGCAACAAGCGACCTCATTGCAAAGCTGGGGCACCGTGCCGAGGCATCTGTGAGTAAACGTGAGCTGAGCCCCAGGCCAGTTGCTGCTGAACTATTCCCACCCGTCCCAGGTAAAACACCTGAATATATACAAGGACTTGAAAGCCTAGAGGAAGGGCCATAGAGCCACACGAGTGACAGCATGCCAGCCGACTTGGTGCCTGCAGGCCAGCCAGGATGGTCCTGGCCCTGGGTGCTCTTCTGGAAGATTTCCATTTCCCTGCCTGAGATACCCGTCCTGTCCCTGCCCCCACTGCTTTTTTCCTTCCTCACCTCTGCCCAGGGAGAAATTCCAGCAGCAGGTATGGGTGACACATCCTCTTCTTTAGCAGGTGGCAGCCTGGCAACTGCTGCAGAAAGTCCAGCAGAGCCCCACTCACACTGGGCCACCCACAAAGCCGTGGCCTCTCATTCCATCCCACCAGCCCAGCCCCGAGACTGCTGACAGGGCAGAGAAAATGGCGTCAGGCATTGCTGCAGGGGCTCTTGCTGCCTGGAGTGGTATTTATATTGATCTCAACCCAGGCACACCTGGGGAGGGCTGGTCGGCACGGTAAGGCTGCCCAGGTCAGCCAATCATCACCCCTCAGGGGCTCACAGTTGCAGAAAATGGAACTTGCTGAACCGGCCAGGTCCAAGGAACAGGTGTGGGCTCCTGAGAGTCAGGATAGACAAGGGCCTGCAGATTTGGCTTGTTTTCTAATCATTTTATCTGGCCCATGAGTGGGAGACAACTTCAAGAAAGCCCTCTCCTAATGAGAGGAACCCAGGAGTCAGGGAGAGGAGGGGTGGGTGGTGGTTGGAGACAGAGGCCTGGTGCCCCGGGTGCAGTGGAAGTCTCTGGAAGACCAGGTGGAGGGAGACCGCACAGAGTGATGCCCAGGGTCACAGACCTGTCGCAGCTGCTGTTTGTTAGTTCCAGTCCTGCTCTGAGGTGCTCTGTGTCAGCTCTGAGCGACAGGTGAGCTGGGGGTGCTCTGCAATGAGGGCTATGTGCACAGTTCCTGTGTGCCCAGCCCTGCCACGGTACCTGCAAGGGTAGCTCTGTATCCTGGGAGGGGCCTGACCACGATAGCCCCGTGGGCTGGGGTGGGGGTGGGGTACCTGTCCAGGTGAGCTCCATATTCTGGGATTGGTCTGACCACGAGAGCCCCATGGGCTGCTGGGGACCTGGTAAAGGATGTCAGGACAGTCAGTGAAGCCACCGAGGATATACCTCCAGCTGCTCCTAATTCCTACACCCTGCTGGTCATTCTACCAACCACCAGGACATGGTATTCTGTATTAGTCTTCAATGATGCCTTCTTTTGTATTCCATTAGTCCCAGAGTCACAAGAAATTTTGGCTTGTGAGTGGCAGGACTCAACATACAACTAAAACAATACTTCCGGGCCGTCTTGCCCCAAGGGTGCAAAAATTCCCACACCATCTTTGGGGAAAGCTTAGCTAAAGACCTAAAAGTTCTACCTCTGGGAAAGGAAACCCTCCTTCAGTACGCAGACGACATGCTGATCGCCAGCCCTACTAAGGAGGCCTCTGAACTACCAAGCCAATAAAGGATAGAAGTTGTCCAAGAAAAAGCTCAAATATCACAGACTGCGGTGACCTGCCTGGGCTTCGTTCTCACAGAAGGTCGGAGAAGCCCATCCCAGGAAAGGGAAGAAACCATTTTCAGCCTTACCCCTTTCTAAAACTAGAAGACAGCTTAGGGGTTCCTGGGGAGGCCAGGGTTTGCTGCTTCTGGATCCCTAACTACAGTCTACTAGCTGGGCCTCTATATGAAACACTGAAAGGAAAAGATGATGATCCTTTTGAATAGAATCCAGAAGTGGCCTTTCAAGAATGGAAAGAGCAGTCAATTCAGACCCTTGCCCTGGAACTCCCTAATTTAGCTAAACCCTTTGACCTTTACATTCCCGGTGAAAGGTGAATCGCCATTGGAGAATTAGTGCAAAAACTGGGACCACTTGAAATGGAACAATGCAAGAATGCCATCCAGGTAGGATAAACTACGGTCACCAAGGGGCTTGGCCCACTGCCACATCTGGCCAAGATACTGGCGGTATCTAAAAACCTGGAAATCAGCAGCCCCAAAGGCCACCTCCCTCCTAAGGGAAAAGGACCCCAAGTGGTGATCCTAACCACCAACCATGCCCTGAAGTTGCAGGGTTCGCTCCGTGGGCACACCAACCTCGAGTGAGGAGGCCCTCCAACTCCAACATCCTGAGAGATAACCGGGGGCAACAGGGCACCATGACGACTCATGTGAACATCACTTGACCTGGAGTTTCTCTCATAAAACAACAAGAGTGTGTCCCAAAAGAGTAGACTACTGCTTGCAGGAATTACTGCACCCAGAGGGGAGCTAATAATCTTGGCGGGGGAACCGTATATCACACTGTCACCATAGAAAAGCCTACAGACACCATGATGATGGTGGCCAATAAGACCGGCTGGACTCCTGTTTACTTCAAAAGGCTGTTGACTCAGTGGCCATCATGGTCCTTGATCACCACTGACCCTGGAGTGTCCGGGAGTTGAGCAGGCAGGGCTCTCACACCTGGTGCTGTTTGTACGTTAATTCAGGGGCCTAATTGAAGAAAGCGCAGACTACTGGTCAGAGCATCTAGGCTGGCAGAAATGGTCAGCCTAAGGTGGCCGAACAAATGTGGGGCGGGGTGAAACCGGCCCCCACAGCGTCTCTGCACATCTCTTTCCTGGACCCTTAAAGGTCATTAGAATCTATAACACTTCCAATGCTGGTGCTCAGGTGGACGAGCAGGGAGGCAGGGGGCCTGGGGACAATCAACGTCACCTGGAGGCTGCTGGGGAGAAGCTCTGACCCTCGTCCCCGGGTATGAGGGCTCCCAACTCAGCACTCAGCAGTTACAGAAGAAGGGTCTGCACCCTCAGCACTCCAAGAATGAGGAACGGGACAAAAGGCAGAGGAGGGGTTTGTCCCCAGCAAAGCCCATTAAAAATCCCTGGGAGATAAAAATAGAATCTGGGCAATAAAGTCAAGTCTAACCTTTTTTATCCTTTGTGCTTTGTCTAATTTCATGTGCTCCTAGGGTCCCGCATGCAGAGGTTCCACACCTGGCACTTCAGACCAGATTTCCTAGTGCAGAATGGCTGGGACGACACCTCAGCTCCTGGGGCCCAGTGCAGACTCCGCGATATAGAGCCTGAGCTGCAGCCAACCCGGCCCTCGAGAGCTCCGCCCCCTCCCTCCCACTGACTCTGACAGGATCTCTACACAGCAGCCCAGCCCACAGCCCACGGGGTAGTGCATGCTCTCACCTCTCCATTCTCTGATCAAAATATAAAGTTTCCTTTGCTTGTGAACCAAACTCAGTCT
This sequence comes from Orcinus orca, assembly GCF_937001465.1. NCBI lineage: Eukaryota > Metazoa > Chordata > Mammalia > Artiodactyla > Delphinidae > Orcinus > Orcinus orca. Next base: position 27,070 of record NW_026044095.1, on the reverse strand, counting down.
CGATCTGTTGGCCCCAATGACACTGGGCAGGGGGACACTTGTTGGGGTCCACTCTGGAGGATCAGTAACAGAAATTGAGACTATTGTAACCTCAATGAACAGATGTGTGAGCCAAACTGTAGTTAACATAGAACAGTGTATAAGGCTCAGGTAAAATAAGATGTTTCTAACACTTCCATTTGATATTTCCATCACTTTATTATAAGCAAGTTCAGTGAAAAGGTTTGTCTTATTTGTCAGGTCAATATTAGAGAAACGAAGTGATTTCTTTCCAAGGATGTACATCTAATAATCTTGGTTAAAGCTTCAATCTTGTTTTAAATGCTTTTCCATTGAAAATGATACCTCTCTTTCAGCTCCCCCATTTCTGAGAAGTATAAAATCTTATAATTTATTATTACCAAAGGGGAAAGGTGGGAGGAGGGATAAATTAACAGTTTGGGATTAACACATACACACTGCTATGTATAAAATAGATCATCAACAAGGAACTACTGTATAGCACAGGGAACTACACTCAACATTTTGCTATAACCTATAAGGGGAAATAATCTGAAAAAGAATAGATATTTTTATTGACATCATCTATCAATGACAGTAAAAGTGTAACCTAAGGGAAGCTGGTGGTGAGTGCTTCTGACCCTGAAGACTTCAATCATCTAAAGTTTGGACTCTGCCTACTTCCCAAGGCCCTTAATGAACATATGTGTAGCCATAGCTTAAAAAATTTCCCAGTTTGGGTTTCGGGGAGACACTGATTTTGAAAAAGCCCTGGTGTTCTCCTTACATGAATGGGACTCTTCCTACTGCTAAAACATGTCTGTCACACCCAGAGGATGGTATACCATCTGATCGGGAAGAGTTTGGAAAAGGCATCTCATCTCCTCATCTCCTGGTGCTCGGGTTCACCCCTCCAGCGTCTTTACTAACAGTCTCCCCACTTGGAGATGTCAGCACTATCAACATCCTGTTGCGTACAGTTTGGAATTTGTCCAGAGGATGAAGCGGAAGGGTGAGGAACAATGAGAGAAAAGTCCTAGGTGTTCAGACAGGCACATGTCACTCTAATTTCCAATCAGGAAGACGAATTGACCAAAGGCTAGGATTGCCCATGGAAACAGTATAGGGCTTGAGGAAATCCCGCTGCTTTGTGGCCAGTTCCCATAAACACAAGTTGAACAATGGAACTCAGGGGCAGTAAAATTCATGAAACTGCAGAGTTGAAAATATCCATCACTGAAAAATGTCTTGAGGAAAGTCAGAGAAAAGGACTTGTAAGCAAGGGAGAATGGCAGGAAAGGGATTTGAGGAGGTAGAAAGGACTCGCCATTAAGCACAAGAAAAGGAGCTGAACATTGCCAACATTGCAGTTGGCCAAAAAGGGTGTATGCGTTTTTTTCTGTATATATTCAAGAAAAGGGCATACACTTTTTTAGCCAAGCAAACAGGTGGGCACTGGAAGTCAATACTACAAAAGATATCACTTCGCATCAGTCAGAAGAGCCATCCTCATAAAGCATAAACAACAGAAATGCAGGACAGGGCAAGGAGAAGAGGGAGCCCTGTGAGACTTATAGTGGAAATGTATATTGCCAACGGCCATTCTGGAGAAGTGTATTGTGTTTACTAAAGCATCTAAAAAATGAGCTACAGAGCATAGGGCACTTGCACTCATGGGCGTATATCTTGGGAAAAACAAAAATTGAGAGGACACAGGCACCCCAAAGTTTACCCTCTCTCTGTTTAAAAGATCCTCGACTAGGATATAACTTAAATGTCTCTGGAGAGAAAAAATGGATAGAGATGTGGTACTTAGGTAGAGTGGAATATTATTCAGCCTAGAAATCAATGAAATATGGCCAGTTGTAACAACTCCGGAGGAGTTACGTATGATCTTTCTAAGTGACATAATTCAAAAAGAAAAAGACACATATCATAAGATATCACTTAAAGGTGGAATCCAAAATGGCTACACATGAAATAAATTACAAAACAAAAACATAGTCAAATATGTAGAAAACACGCATAAGGCTGCTAAACGGGAAAGGTGGGGAGGGGTGAGGCATCATCCAGGAGGTTGAAATTAGCAAAGATACCATTCCAAATACCAAACTGATAATCAACAAGGCCTACACGGTAGCTAAAAGAACTGCACTCAGCACACTCAAGTCACCGGAAAAGAATATATACGACTGGTAAGAATCTGAAAAAGAATTTACTGATGTCTCTCTGTACGTGAATCAAGTGGATGTACAGCAGCAAGAAACAGAGCTTTGAAAATCAGCTGTAACCAATATAGTAATAAATTGAAAAAAATAAACGACAGAGAGACAGAGAAAACCTCTTACAACTTTTCCATGATGCAACATGGATTGAACACATCTAGACCCACAGCAGGATGAGACATAAGGCTGGAAACTGTTTGCACTAAGAGAAATGTGAGGTTGGGTGAGGAAATGCACACCCTTTAAAGTAATACTACCTGGTACCCATTCAATGGGTCCCAAATCTGCAGGTTAAAGGGATCTTCCTACAGCTAAAACATGCATGGAAAACCCAGAGGACTGTACACCATGTGATCGGGAGATGTGTCTAAAATGCAGCTCATTTATCCTCTCCTGGTGCTCCTGTTCACCATTCCAGCCACGTTACTTAGAATCTCCCCACTTGGAGAATCAGCACATTTCAACTTCTGTTTCACACATTTTGCAAATTGTGAGGAGGATGAACGGGAAGAGGGGGAACCAATGAGAGAATAGTTGTAGGTGTTTGGACGGGCACATATCACTCTAATTTCCCATTAAGAATAAGAATTGAAAAAAGGCTCAGCCCGCCTCGCCGGAGCCAAAATAGGGCCTGAAGCAATCCTGTGGGTTTGAGGCCAGCTCACAAAAGAGCAACTTAAAAAATGGGGCTCAGGGTCACTGCAATTCACAAACCTGCAGAGTTATAAATGAAAACTAACGTCCAAAAATATGTTGAGGTAAGGCAAAGAAGAGGATCTGAATGCAAGACAGAATTGCAAGAAACAGATTTCAAGAGATTGATTGGACTCGTCTTTAAAGCACATGAAAAGCGGCAGAATTTCGACAATGATGCAGTTGGCCCAAAAGGGCGTATGCGTTTTTTCCTGATTATATCCAGGAAAAAACGCATACGCACTTTATGGGCAACGAAGCAAGCAAGCAATGCAAATGTGCACAACAAAGAAGTCTCATTTCCCACCGGTCAAAAGGGCCATCCTAAAAAATTGTAAAAACCAGAAATGCAGGACAGGCCATGGAGAACAGGGAGCCTTTATACGCTGATGGGCAGTGTGTGAACTGCCGAGAGCCACTCTGGAGAAGTGTATGGTGCTTCCCAAATCATCTAAAAAACAGCTACAGAGCATAGGACACTTCCAATCATGGGAGTATATCTAGGGAAGTCTAAAAATCAACAAGACACAAGCACACCACAGTTTAGGGCTACTCTGTTTACAAGAACCTCAACTTCAGTACACCTTAAATATCCCAGGAAAGAGAACAATGGATAAAGAAGATGTGGTACTTATGTACAATGGAATATCTCTTCACCATGAAATCAATGTAATAAGGCTAGTAGAAGGATAAAGAGTGGATTTAGGTCCGATAATACTACTTGAAATAAGTCAAACAGAAAAAGAAACATATCATAAGATATCACTTATAGAGGGAGGGTAAATATGGCTGCACAAGAAATGAATTACAGAACAGAACAGTGTCTCACATTTAGAAAACACACTTATGTCAGCTTAAGGGGAAAGGAGAGGTGGGGTGATGCATAAAACCAGAGTTTGAAATTAGCACAGATACCGTTCAATAAACCAAAAAGATATTAGACAAGATCTACACCTTGCTCAATGAACTGGCCTCAACACACCCTATACACCGCAGAGAAATATATCTGAGTAATAAGAATCTTAAAACCCATGTATTGATATATCTCCATAAGGGAATCAAGTGTGTGCAGAGCGGCACAAACACAGCAGTGAAAATGAGCTAAACCCCATTATAGAAATAAATTTTAAAAACAAAACGCAGAAACAATGAAAGAGAGAAAAATTCTTACAAAATTTGCTCAGGGGCTGTGATGCAACCTGGATTGACCACATATAAACCCACAGCTGGATAACACATAAGGCTGGACACTTGGGGCTGAGAGGATTGGTGAGTTTTGGTGAGCAACTGCCAAAAGTTTAATGCAATACTTCATGCTACTCATTCCAAGGGTCCCAAAACTCCAGCTTGAAGGGAATCTTCCTACAGCTAAACCATGCTTGGGAAACCCAGCGACTGGTATACCATATGATCGGGAAAGGTTTCTAAAACACACCTCATTTTTCCTCTCCTGGGGCTCCAGATCGACATTCCAGCCGCTTTACTAAAAATATCCCCACATGGAGAGTCAATGCCTTTAAGTTCTGGTATCGCACAGTCTGCAGTTAGTGCGGAGGATGAATGGGAATAGGGGGAACCAGTGAGAAACTAGCTGTAGCAGTTTCAATGGGCACATGTCACTCTAATTTCACATCAGTAAGAAGAATAAACCAAAGGCACAGCAAGGTGTCCCAGAAGAAGAATAGGGCGTGAAGGAATCCTGTGGTTATGAGGCAAGATCACAAAAATAAGAGCTGAAAAATGGAGCTAAGTGCCACTGCAATTCAAAAACCTGCAGAGTTATAAAGGCCAACTATTTTCAAAAAATATATTGAGATAAGGCTACGAAGAGGCATTGAAAGCAAGGCACAATTGCAGGAAACCGATTTCAGGAGGTAGACTGGAATTGCATTTAAAGCATAGGAAAAGAGGCAGAACGTCCACAATGATGCACTTGGCCAAAAAGGGCGTATGCGTTTTTTCCTGAATATATTCAGGAAAAAACGCATACGCCCTTTTTGGCCAACCAAGCAAGCTTGCAAAGGAAATCTGCACTACAATGAAGTCTCACTTCCCCCCGGTCAAAAGGGCCATCTGAAAAAAGTGTAAAATCCAGAAAGGCAGGACAGGCCATGGAGAACTGGGAGCCTTGTTATGCTGATGGGCCGGATGTAAATTGCCAACAGCCACTCAGGAGAAGTGTATGGTGTTTCCTGAAAAATCTAAAAAACAAAGCAACAGAGCCTAGGGCACTTCCACTTATGGTCCTATAGCTTAGGGAAATTAAAATCAAAAAGACACAGCCACCCCAAAGTTTGGGACGGCTCTGTTTACAAGAACCTCCTTTACGGTACAAGTTCAATATTACAGAAAGCGAAAAATGGATAAAGAAGTTGTGGTATTTATGTACAATGCAATATCACTCAGCAATGACATCTATGTCATCAGGCCCGTAAAAGCATAATGAGTGGATTCAGGTATGATGATTCTAACTGAAATAAGTCACACAGAAAAAGAAACATCATAAGATATCACTAATACACGGAATGTAAACTTGGCGACACAGGAACTGGATTACAAAACAGAACAGGGTCTCAAATTTAGAAAACCAACTTATGCTTGCTTAAGGGGAAAGGTGAGTTGGGGTGCTGCATAAAACCAGAGATTGAAATGAGGACAGATAAAGTTCCTTAAGCAAAATATGTAATAGACAAGAGCTACTCCTTGTTCAACGAAATGGACTCAACACCCCATATTAAACGCCTAAGAATGTACCTGACTTGTAAGTATCTTAAAACCTATGGATTGCTATGTCTCCGAAACAGAATCAAGCATGTGTACAGGGGCATAAACGCAGTAGTGATAGTATTGGAGAGGTTCGGTGAGCAAATGAAGACCCTTTGAAGTCATATTGCATGGTACCATTTCCACGGGTCTCAACTCTCCAGGTTTAAGGGATTCTTCCTTTGGCTAAAACATGCATGTGGAACCCAGAGTATGATCAACCGTGTGATGGGGAGACGTATTCCAATATGTCTCATTTTTCATCCCCTGGTACTCGGGTGCAACATTCCAGACGGTTTACTAACACTCTCCCGACTTGGAGAGTCAGTGCCTTTAACCTCTTGTTTGGCCCAGTTTGCAATTTCTCCAGAAGATGAACTGGAATAGGGAGAACCAATGAGAGACTAGCTGGAGGTGTCTGGATGGGCAAATTTAACTCTCATTTCCCACCAGGAAGAGGAATTAACCAAAGGCTCAGCGTGCCGTGCCGGAACCTGATTAGGGCCTGAAGCAATCCTGCGGTGTTGCGGCCAGCTCACAAGAAAGCGAGTTGAAGAAAGGAGCCCAGGGGCACTGTAATTCACAAACCTGCAGAGTTATAAATGACAGCTATCGTCCAAAAATATACTGAAGTAAGGCTGCCAAGAGGACTTGAAAGCGGGGCAGAATTGCAGGAAACCGATTTCAGGAGGTAGACTGGAATTGCATTTAAAGCATAGGAAAAGAGGCAAAACGTCGACAATGATGCACTTGGCCAAAAAGGGCGTATGCGTTTTTTCCTGAATATATTCAGGAAAAAACGCATACGCCCTTTTTGGCCAACCAAGCAAGCTTGCAAAGGAAATCTGCACTACAATGAAGTCTCACTTCCCCACGGTCAAAAGGGCCATCTGAAAAAAGTGTAAAATCCAGAAAGGCAGGACAGGCCATGGAGAACTGGGAGCCTTGTTATGCTGATGGGTGGGATGTAAATTGCCAACAGCCAGTCGGGAGAAGTGTATGGTGTTTCCTGAAACATCTAAAAAACAAAGCAACAGAGCCTAGGGCACTTCCACTTATGGTCCTACAGCTTAGGTAAATTAAAATCAAAAAGACACAGCCACCCCAAAGTTTGGGATGGCTCTGTTTACAAGAACCTCGTTTACGGTACATAATCAATATCGCAGAAAGCGAAAAATGGATAAAGAAGTTGTGGTACTTACGTACAATGCAATATCACTCAGCAATGACATCTATGTCATCAGGCCCGTAGCAGCATAATGAGTGGATTCAGGTATGATGATTCTAAGTGAAATAAGTCACACAGAAAAAGAAACATCATAAGATATCACTAATACACGGAATGTAAACTTGGCTACACAGGAACTGAATTCCAAAACAGAACAGGGTCTCAAATTTAGAAAACCAGCTTATGCTTGCTTAAGGGGAAAGGTGAGTTGGGGTGCTGCATAAAACCAGAGATTGAAATGAGCACAGATAAAGTTCCTTAAGCCAAATATGGAATAGAAAAGAGCTACTCCTTGCTCAACGAGATGGACTCAACACCCCATATTAAACGCCTAAGAATGTACCTGACTAGTAAGTATCTTAAAACCTATGGATTGCTATGTCTCCGAAAGAGAATCAAGCGTGTGTACAGGGGCATAAAGGCAGCAGTGATAGGATTGGAGAGGTTCGGTGGGCAAACGAAGACCCTTTGAAATCATATTGCATGGTACCCATTCAATGGGTCTCAACTCTCCAGGTTTAAGGGATTCTTCCTTCAGCTAAAACACGCATGTGGAACCCAGAGTATGATCAACCATGTGATCGGGAGACGTGTGCCATTATATCTCAGTTCTCGTCCCCTTGTACTCGGGTGCAACATTCCAGACCCTTTACTAACAATCTCCCGACCTGGAGAGTCAGTGCCTTTAACCTCCTGTTTGGCCCAGTTTGAAATTTCTGCGGAACATGAACAGGAATAGGGAGAAACAATGAGAGACTAGCTGGAGGTGTCTGGACGGGCAAATTTAACTCTCATTTCCCACCAGGAAGAGGAATTAAACAAAGGCTCCGCGTGCCGTGCCGGAACCAGATTAGGGCCTGAAGCAATCCTGTGGTGTTGCGGCCAGCTCACAAGAAAGCGAGTTAAAGAAAGGAGCCCAGGGGCACTGTAATTCACAAACCTGCAGAGTTATAAATGACAGCTATCGTCAAAAAATATATTGAAGTAAGTCTGCCAAGAAGACTTGAAAGTGGGGCAGAATTGCAGGAAACTGATTTCAGGAGGTAGACTGGAATTGCATTTAAAGCATAGGAAAAGAGGCAGAACGTCGACAATGATGCACTTGGCCAAAAAGGGCGTATGCGTTTTTTCCTGAATATATTCAGGAAAAAACGCATACGCCCTTTTTGGCCAACCAAGCAAGCTTGCAAAGGAAATCTGCACTACAATGAAGTCTCACTTCCCCACGGTCAAAAGGGCAATCTGAAAAAAGTGTAAAATCCAGAAAGGCAGGACAGGCCATGGAGAACTGGGAGCCTTGTTATGCTGATGGGCGGGATGTAAATTGCCAACAGCCACTCAGGAGAAGTGTATGGTGTTTCCTGAAACATCTACAAAACAAAGCAACAGAGCCTAGGGCACTTCCACTTATGGTCCTATAGCTTAGGGAAATTAAAATCAAAAAGACACAGCCACCCCAAAATTTGGGACGGCTCTGTTTACAAAAACCTCGTTTACGGTACAAGTTCAATATCGCAGAAAGTGAAAAATGGATAAAGAATTTGTTGTACTTACGTACAATGCAATATCACTCAGCCTTGACATCTAGGTCATCAGGCCTGTAGCAGCATAATGAGTGGATTCAGGTATAATGATTCTAACTGAAATAAGTCACACAGAAAAAGAAACATCATAAGATATCACTAATACACGGAATGTAAACTTGGCTACACAGAACTGGATTACAAAACAGAACAGGGTCTCAAATTTAGAAAACCAACTTATGCTTGCTTAAGGGCAAAGGTGAGTTGGGGTGCTGCATAAAACCAGAGATTGAAATGAGCACAGATAAAGTTCCTTAAGCCAAATATGTAATAGACAAGAGCTACTCCTTGCTCAACTAGATGGACTCAACACCCCATATTAAATGCCTAAGAATGTACCTGACTATTAAGTATCTTAAAACCTATGTATTGCTATGTCTCCGAAAGAGAATCAAGCGTGTGTACAGGGGCATAAACGCAGCAGTGATAGGATTGGAGAGTTTTGGTGCTCAAATGAAGACCCTTTGAAGTCGTATTGTATGGTACCCATTACACGGGTCTCAACTCTCCAGGTTTAAGGGATTCTTCCTTCAGCTAAAACATGCATGTGGAACCCAGAGTATGATCAACCGTGTGATCGGGAGACGTTTTGAAATATGTCTCAGTTCTCATCCCCTGGTACTCGGGTGCAACATTCCAGATGCTTTACTAACACTCTCCCGACTTGGAGAGTCAGTGCCTTTAACCTCCTGTTTGGCCCAGTTTGCAAATTCCGCGGAAGATGAACAGGAATAGGGAGAACCAATGAGAGACTAGCTGGAGGTGTCTGGATGGGAAAATTTAACTCTCATTTCCCACCAGGAAGAGGAATTAACCAAAGGCTCAGCGTGCCGTGCCGGAACCAGATTAGGGCCTGAAGCAATCCTGCGGTGTTGCGGCCAGCTCACAAGAAAGCGAGTTGAAGAAAGGAGCTCAGGGGCACTGTAATTCACAAACCTGCAGAGTTATAAATGACAGCTATCATCCAAAAATATACTGAAGTAAGGCTGCCAAGAGGACTTGAAAGCCGGGCAGAATTGCAGGAAACCGATTTCAGGAGGTAGACTGGAATTGCATTTAAAGCATAGGAAAAGAGGCAGAAGGTCGACAATGATGCCCTTGGACAAAAAGGGCGTATGCGTTTTTTCCTGAATATATTCAGGAAAAAACGCATACGCCCTTTTTGGCCAACCAAGCAAGCTTGCAAAGGAAATCTGCACTACAATGAAGTCTCACTCTCCCCCCCCCCCCCGTCAAAAGGGCCATCTGAAAAAAGTGTAAAATCCAGAAATGCAGGACAGGCCATGGAGAACTGGGAGCCTTGTTATGCTGATGGGCGGGATGTAAATTGCCAACAGCCAGTCGGGAGAAGTGTATGGTGTTTCCTGAAACATCTAAAAAACAAAGCAACAGAGCCTAGGGCACTTCCACTTATGGTCCTACAGCTTAGGGAAATTAAAAGCAAAAAGACACAGCCACCCCAAAGTTTGGGATGGCTCTGTTTACAAGAACCTCGTTTACGGTACATAATCAATATCGCAGAAAGTGAAAAATGGATAAAGAAGTTGTGGTACTTACGTACAATGCAATATCACTCAGCAATGAAATCTATGTCATCAGGCCCGTAGCAGCATAATGAGTGGATTCAGGTATGATGATTCTAACTGAAATAAGTCACACAGAAAAAGAAACATCATAAGATATCAATAATACACGGAATGTAAACTTGGCTACACAGGAACTGAATTTTAAAACAGAACATGTTCACAAATTTAGAAAATCAACTTATGCTTGCTTAAGGGGAAAGGTGAGTTGGGGTGCTGCATAAAACCAGAGATTGAAATGAGCACAGATAAAGTTCCTTAAGCCAAATATGAAATAGACAAGAGCTACTCCTTGCTCAACGAAATGGACTCAAAACCCCATATTAAACGCCTAAGAATGTACCTGACTAGTAATATCTTAAAATCTATGGATTGCTATGTCTCCGAAAGAGAATCAAGCATGTGTAGAGGGGCATAAACGCAGCCGTGATAGGATTGGAGAGGTTCGGTGAGCAAATGAAGACCCTTTGAAGTCATATTGCATGGTACCCATTCCACGGGTCTCAACTCTCAAGGTTTAAGGGATTCTTCCTTCAGCTAAAACATGCATGTGGAACCCAGAGTATGATCAAACGTGTGATCGGGAGACGTGTTCAAATATGTCTCAGTTCTCGTCGCCTGGTACTCGGGTGCAAAATTCCAGACGCTTTACTAACACTCTCTCGACTTGGAGAGTCAGTGCCTTTAACCTGCTGTTTCACTCAGTTTGCAATTTCTGTGGAAGATGAACAGGAATAGGGAGAACCATTGAGAGACTAGCTGGAGGTTTCTGGACGGGCAAATTTAACTCTCATTTCCAACCAGGAAGACGAATTAACCAAAGGCTCAGCATGCCGTGCCGGAACCAGATTAGGGCCTGAAGCAATCCTGCGGTGTTGCGGCCAGCTCACAAGAAAGCGAGTTGAAGAAAGGAGCTCAGGGGCACTGTAATTCACAACCCTGCACAGTTATAAATGACAGCTATCGTACAAAAATATACGAAGTAAGGCTGCCAAGAGTCCTTGAATGCAGGGCAGAAATGCAGGAAACCAATTTCAGGAGGTAGACTGGAATTGCATTTAAAGAGGCAGAACGTCGACAATGATGCACTTGGCCAAAAAGGGCATATGCGTTTTTTCCTGAATATATTCAGGAAAAAACGCATATGCACTTTTAGGCCATCAAGCAAGCTTGCAAAGGAAATCTGCACTACAATGAAGTCTCACTTCCCCCTGGTCAAAAGGGCGATCTGCAAAAAGTGTAAAATCCAGAAAGGCAGGACAGGCCATGGATAACTGGGAGCCTTGTTATGCTGATGGATGGGATGTAAACTGCCAACAGCCACTGGGGAGAAGTATATGGTGTTTCCTGAAACATCTATAAACAAAGCAACAGAGCCTAGGGCACTTCCACTTATGGTCCTATAGCTTAGGGAAATTAAAATCAAAAAGACACAGCCACCCCAATGTTTGGGATGGCTCTGTTTACAAGAACCTCGTTTACGGTACAAGTTCAATATCGCAGAAAGTGAAAAATGGATAAAGAAGTTGTGGTACTTACGTACAATGTAATATCACTCAGCAATGAAATCTATGTCATCAGGCCAATAGCAGCATAATGAGTGGATTCAGCTATGATGATCCTAACTGAAACAAGTCACACAGAAAAGGAAACATCATAAGATATCACTAATACACGGAATGTAACCTTGGCTACACAGGAACTGGATTACAAAGAAGAACAGTGTCTCAAATGTAGAAAACCAACATATGCTTGCTTAAGGGGAAAGGTGAGTTGGGGTGCTGCATAAAACGGGAGATTGAAATGAGCACAGATAAAGTTCCTTAAGCCAAATATGGAATAGACAAGAGCTACTCCTTGCTCAACAAAATGGACTCAACACCCCATATTAAACGCCTAAGAATGTACCTGACTAGTAAGTATCTTAAAACCTATGGATTGCTATGTCTCCGAAAGAGAATCAAGCGTGTGTACAGGGGCATAAACACAGCAGTGATAGGATTGGAGAGGTTCGGTGAGCAAATGAAGACCCTTTGAAGTCATATTGCATGGTACCCGTTCCACGGGTCTCAACTCTCCAGGTTTAAGGGATTCTTCCTTCATCTAAAACATGCATGTGGAACCCAGAGTATGATATACCATGTGATCGGGAGACGTGTTCAAATATGTCTCAGTTTTCCTCCCCTGGTACTCGGGTGCAACATTCCAGATGCTTTACTAACACTCTCCCAACTTGGAGACTCAGTGCCTTAAACCTCTTGATTGGCCCAGTTTGCAATTTCTGTGGAAGATGAACAGGAACAGGGAGAACCAGTTAGAGACTAGCTGGAGGTGTCTGGACGGGCAAATTTAACTCTCATTTCCCACCAGGAAGAGGAATTAACCAAAGGCTCAGCGTGCCGTGCCGGAACCAGATTAGGGCCTGAAGCAATCCTGCGGTGTTGCGGCCAGCTCACAAGAAATCGAGTTGAAGAAAGGAGCTCAGGGGCACTGTAATTCACAAACCTGCAGAGTTATAAATGACAGCTATCGTCCAAAACTATACTGAAGTAAGGCTGCCAAGAAGACTTGAGAGCGGGGCAGAATTACAGGAAACCGATTTCAGGAGGTAGACTGGAATTGCATTTAAAGCATAGGAAAAGAGGCAGAACGTCGACAATGATGCACTTGGCCAAAAAGGGCGTATGCGTTTTTTCCTGAATATATTCAGGAAAAAACGCATACGCCCTTTTTGGCCAACCAAGCAAGCTTGCAAAGGAAATCTGCACTACAATGAAGTCTCACTGCCCCCCGGTCAAAAGGGCCATCTGAAAAAAGTGTAAAATCCAGAAAGGCAGGACAGGCCATGGAGAACTGGGATCCTTGTTATGCTGAAGAGCGGGATGTAAATTGCCAACAGCCACTCGGGAGAAGTGTATGATGTTTCCTGAAACATATAAAAAACAAAGCAACAGAGCCTAGGGCACTTCCACTTATGGTCCTATAGCTTAGGGAAATTAAAATCAAAAAGACACAGCCACCCCAAAGTTTCGGACGGCTCTGTTTACAATAACCTCGTTTACGGTACAAGTTCAATTTCGCAGAAAGTGAAAAATGGATAAAGAAGTTGTGGTACTTACGTACAATGCAATATCACTCAGCAATGAAATCTATGTCATCAGGCCCGTAGCAGCATAATGAGTGGATTCAGGTATGATGATTCTAACTGAAATAAGTCAGACAGAAAAAGAAACATCATAAGATATCACTAATACACGGAATGTAAACTTGGCTACACAGGAACTGGATTACAAAAGAGAACAGTGTCTCAAATTTAGAAAACCAACTTATGCTTGCTTAAGGGGAAAGATGAGTTGGGGTGCTGCATAAAACCAGAGATTGAAATGAGCACAGATAAAGTTCCTTAAGCCAAATATGGAATAGACAAGAGCTACTCCTTGCTCAACGAAATGGACTCAACACCCCATATTAAACGCCTAAGAATGTCCCTGACTAGTAAGTATCTTAAAACCTATGGATCGCTCTGTCTCCGAAAGAGAATCAAGCGTGTGTACAGGGGCATAAACGCAGCAGTGATAGGATTGGAGAGGTTCGGTGAGCAAATGAAGACCCTTTGAAGTCATATTGCATGGTACCCCTTCCACGGGTCTCAACTCTCCAGGTTTAAGGGATTCTTCCTTCAGCTAAAGCATGCATGTGGAACCCAGAGTATGATCAACCGTGTGATTGGGAGACGTGTTCAAGTATGTCTCAGTTCTTGTCCCCTGGTATTCGGGTGCAACATTCCAGACACTTTACTAACACTCTCCCGACTTGGAGAGTCAGTGCCTTTAACCTCCTGTTTGGCCCAGTTTGCAATTTCTGCGGAAGATGAACAGGAATAGGGAGAACCAATGAGAGACTAGCTGGAGGTGTCTGGACGGGTAAATTTAACTCTCATTTCCAACCAGGAAGAGGAATTAACCAAAGGCTCAGCGTGCTGTGCTGGAACCAGATTAGGGCCTGAAGCAATCCTGCAGTGTTGCGGCCAGCTCACAAGAAAGCGAGTTGAAGAAAGGAGCTCAGGGGCACTGTAATTCACAAACCTGCAGAGTTATAAATGACAGCTATCGTCCAAAAATATACTGAAGTAAGGCTGCCAAGAGGACTTGAAAGCGGGGCAGAATTGCAGGAAACCGATTTCAGGAGGGAGACTGGAATTGCATTTAAAGCATAGGAAAAGAGGCAGAACGTCGACAATGATGCACTTGGCCAAAAAGGACGTATGCGTTTTTTCCTGAATATATTCAGGAAAAAACGCATACGTCCTTTTTGGCCAACCAAGCAAGCTTGCAAACGAAATCTGCACTACAATGAAGTCTCACTTCCCCCTGGTCCAAAGGGCCATCTGAAAAAAGTGTAAAATCCAGAAAGACAGGACAGGCCATGGAGAACTGGGAGCCTTGTTATGCTGATGGGCGGGATGTAAATTGCCAACAGCCACTCGGGAGAAGTGTATGGTGTTTCCTGAAACATCTAAAAAACAAAGCAACAGAGACTAGGGCACTTCCACTTATGGTCCTATAGCTTAGGGAAATTAAAATCAAAAAGACACCGCCACCCAAAAATTTGGGACGGCTCTGTTTACAAGAACCTCGTTTAAGGGACAAGTTCAATATCGCAGAATGTGAAAAATGCATAAAGCAGTTGGGGTACTTACGTACAATGCAATATCACTCAGCAATGAAATCTATGTCATCAGGCCCGTAGCAGCATAATGAGTGGATTCAGGTATGATGATTCTAACTGAAATAAGTCACACAGAAAAAGAAACATCATAAGATATCACTAATACACGGAATGTAAACTTGGCTACACAGGAACTGGATTACAAAACAGAACAGGGTCTCAAATTTAGAAAACCAACTTATGCTTGCTTAAGGGGAAAGGTGAGTTGGGGTGCTGCATAAAACCAGAGATTGAAATGAGCACAGATAAAGTTCCTTAAGCCAAATATGTAATACACAAGAGCTACTCCTTGCTCAACGAAATGGACTCAACACCCCATCTTAAACGCCTAAGAATGTACCTGCCTTGTAAGTATTTTAAACCTATGGATTGCTATGTCTCCGAAAGAGAATCAAGCGTGTGTACAGGGGCATAAATGCAGCAATGATAGGATTAGAGAGGTTCGGTGAGCAAATGAAGACCCTTTGAAGTCATATTGCATGGTACCCATTCCACGGGTCTCAACTCTCCAGGTTTAAGGGATTCTTCCTTCAGCTAAATCATGCATGTGGAACCCAGAGTATGATCAACCGTGTGATCGGGAGACTTGTTCCAATATGTCTCAGTTCTCGTCCCCTGGTACTCAGGTGCAACATTCCAGACGCTTTACTAACACTCTCCCGACTTGGAGAGTCAGTGCCTTTAACCTCCTGTTTGGCCCAGTTTGCAATTTCCGCGGAAGATGAACAGGAATAGGGAGAACCAATGAGAGACTAGCTGGAGGTGTCTGGACGGGCAAATTTAACTCTCATTTCCCACCAGGAAGAGGAATTAACCAAAGGTTCAGCGTGCCGTGCCGGAACCAGATTAGGGCCTGAAGCAATCCTGCGGTGTTGCGGCCAGCTCCCAAGAAAGCGAGTTGAAGAAAGGAGCTCAGGGGCACTGTAATTCACCAACCTGCAGAGTTATAAATGACAGCTATCATCCAAAAATATACTGAAGTAAGGCTGCCAAGAGGACTTGAAAGCGGGGCAGAATTGCAGGAAACCGATTTTAGGAGGTACACTGGAATTGCATTTAAAGCATAGGAAAAGATGCAAAGCGTCGACAATGATGCACTTGGCCAAAAAGGGCGTATGCGTTTTTTCCTGAATATATTCAGGAAAAAACGCATACGCCCTTTTTGGCCAACCAAGCAAGCTTGCAAAGGAAATCTACACTACAATGAAGTCTCACTTCCCCCCAGTCAAAAGGGCCAACTGAAAAAAGTGTAAAATCCAGAAAGGCAGGCCAGGCCATGGAGAACTGGGAGCCTTGTTATGCTGATGGGCGGGATGTATATTGCCAACAGCCACTCGGGAGAAGTGTATGGTGTTTCCTGAAACATCTAAAAAACAAAGCAACAGAGCCTAGGGCACTGCCACTTATGGCCCTATAGCTTATGGAAATTAAAATAAAAAAGACACAGCCACCCCAAAGTTTGGGACGGCTCTGTTTACAAGAAACTCGTTTACGGGACAAGTTCAATATCACAGAAAGTGAAAAATGGATAAAGAAGTTGTGGTACTTACGTACAATGCAATATCACTCAGCAATGAAATCTATGTCATCAGGCCCGTAGCAGCATAATGAGTGGATTCAGGTATGATGATTCTAACTGAAATAAGTCACACAGAAAAACAAACATCATAAGATATCACTAATACACGGAATGTAAACTTGGCTACACAGGAACTGGATTACAAAACAGAACAGGGTCTCAAATTTAGAAAACCAACTTATGCTTGGTTAAGGGGAAAGGCGAGTTTGGGTGCTGCATAAAACCAGAGATTGAAATGAGCACAGATAATGTTCCTTAAGCCAAATATGTAATACACAAGAGCTACTCCTTGCTCAACGAAATGGACTCAACACCCCATATTAAACGCCTAAGAATGTACCTGACTAGTAAGTATCTTAAAACCTATTGATCGCTATGTCTCCGAAAGAGAATCAAGCGTGTGTACCGGGGCATAAACGCAGCAGTGATAGGATTGGAGAGGTTCGGTGAGCAAATGAAGACCCTTTGAAGTCATATTGCATGGTACCCATTCCACGGGTCTCAACTCTCCAGGTTTAAGGGATTCTTCCTTCAGCTAAAACATGCATGTGGAACCCAGAGTATGATCAACCGTGTGATCGGGAGACGTGTTCAAATATGTCTCAGTTCTCGTCCCCTGGTACTCGGGTGCAACATTCCAGACGCTTTACTAACACTCTCCCGACTTGGAGAGTCAGTGCCTTTAACCTCCTGTTTGGCCCAGTTTGCAATTTCTGCAGAAGATGAACAGGAATAGGGAGAACCAATGAGAGACTAGCTGGAGGTGTCTGGACGGGCAAATTTAACTCTGATTTCCCACCAGGAAGAGGAATTAACCAAAGGTTCAGCGTGCCGTGCCGGAACCAGATTAGGGCCTGAAGCAATCCTGCGGTGTTGCGGCCAGCTCACAAGAAAGCGAGTTGAAGAAAGGAGCTCAGGGGCACTGTCATTCACAAACCTGCAAAGTTATAAATGACAGCTATCGTCCAAAAATATACTGAAGTAAGGCTGCCAAGGGGACTTGAAAGCGGGGCAGAATTGCCAGAAACCAATTTCAGGAGGTTGACTGGAATTGCATTTAAAGCATAGGAAAAGAGGCAGAACGTCGACAATGATGCACTTGGACAAAAAGGGCGTATGCGTTCTTTCCTGAGTATATTCAGGAAAAAACGCATACGCCCTTTTTGGCCAACCAAGCAAGCTTGCAAAGGAAATCTGCACTAGAATGAAGTCTCACTTCCCCCGGTCAAAAGGGACAACTGAAAAAAGTGTAAAATCCAGAAAGGCAGGACAGGCCATGGAGAACTGGGAGCCTTGTTATGCTGATGGGCGGGATGTATATTGCCAACAGCCACTCGGGAGAAGTGTATGGTGTTTCCTGAAACATCTAAAAAACAAAGCAACAGAGCCTAGGGCACTTCCACTTATGGCCCTATAGCTTAGGGAAATTAAAATCAAAAAGACACAGCCACCTCAAAGTTTGGGATGGCTCTGTTTACAAGAAACTCATTTACGGGACAAGTTCAATATCACAGAAAGTGAAAAATGGATAAAGAAGTTGTGTTACTTACGTACAATGCAATATCACTCAGCAATGAAATCTATGTCATCAGGCCAGTAGCAGCATAATGAGTGGATTCAGGTATGATGATTCTAACTGAAATAAGTCACACAGAAAAAGAAACATCATAAGATATCACTAATACACAGAATGTAAACTTGGCTACACAGGAACTGGATTACAAAACAGAACAGGGTCTCAAATTTAGAAAACCAACTTATGCTTGCTTAAGGGGAAAGGTGAGTTGGGGTGCTGCATAAAACCAGAGATTGAAATGAGCACAGATGAAGTTCCTTAAGCCAAATATGTAATAGACAAGAGCTACTCCTTGCTCAACGAAATGGACTCAACACCCCATATTAAACGCCTAAGAATGTATCTGAATAGTAAGTATCTTAAAACCTATGGATCGCTATGTCTCCGAAAGAGAATCAAGCGTGTGTACAGGGACATAAACGCAGCAGTGATAGGATTGGAGAGGTTCAGTGAGCAAATGAAGACCGTTTGAAGTCATATTGCATGGTACCCATTCCACGGGTCTCAACTCTCCAGGTTTAAGGGATTCTTCCTTCAGCTAAATCATGCATGTGGAACCCAGAGTATGATCAACCGTGTGATTGGGAGACGTGTTCCAATATGTCTCAGTTCTCGTCCCCTGGTACTCGGGTGCAACATTCCAGACGCTTTACTAACACTCTCCCGACTTGGAGAGTCAGTGCCTTTAACCTCCTGTTTGGCCCAGTTTGCAATTTCTGCGGGAGATGAACAGGAATAGGGAGAACCAATGAGAGACTAGCTGTAGGTGTCTGGACGGGCAAATTTAACTCTCATTTCCCACCACGAAGAGGAATTAACCAAAGGCTCAGCGTGCCGTGCCGGAACCAGATTAGGGCCTGAAGCAATCCTGCGGTGTTGCGGCCAGCTCCCAAGAAAGTGAGTTGAAGAAAGGAGCTCAGGGGCACTGTAATTCACAAACCTGCAGAGTTATAAATGACAGCTATCGTCCAAAAATATACTGAAGTAAGGCTGCCAAGAGGACTTGAAAGCGGGGCAGAATTGCAGGAAACCAATTTCAGGAGGTACACTGGAATTGCATTTAAAGCATAGGAAAAGAGGCAGAACGTCGACAATGATGCACTTGGCCAAAAAGGGCGTATGCGTTCTTTCCTGAGTATATTCAGGAAAAAACGCATATGCCCTTTTTAGCCAACCAAGCAAGCTTGCAAAGGAAATCTGCACTACAATGAAGTCTCACTTCCCCCCGGTCAAAAGGGCCAACTGAAA
The DNA here is from genome assembly GCF_937001465.1 of Orcinus orca. NCBI lineage: Eukaryota > Metazoa > Chordata > Mammalia > Artiodactyla > Delphinidae > Orcinus > Orcinus orca. Next base: position 7,864 of record NW_026044095.1, on the reverse strand, counting down.
AAAGTGTAAATCCAGAAAGGCAGGACAGGCCATGGAGAACTGGGAGCCTTGTTATGCTGAAGGGCGGGATGTATATTGCCAACAGCCACTAGGGAGAAGTGTATGGTGTTTCCTGAAACATCTAAAAAACAAAGCAACAGAGCCTAGGGCACTGCCACTTATGGCCCTATAGCTTATGGAAATTAAAATAAAAAAGACACAGCCACCCCAAAGTTTGGGACGGCTCTGTTTACAAGAAACTCGTTTACGGGACAAGTTCAATATCACAGAAAGTGAAAAATGGATAAAGAAGTTGTGGTACTTACGTACAATGCAATATCACTCAGCAATGAAATCTATGTCATCAGGCCAGTAGCAGCATAATGAGTGGATTCAGGTATGATGATTCTAACTGAAATAAGTCACACAGAAAAAGAAACATCATAAGATATCACTAATACACGGAATGTAAACTTGGCTACAAAGGAACTGGATTACAAAGGAGAACAGGGTCTCAAATTTAGAAAACCAACTTATGCTTGCTTAAGGGGAAAGGAGAGTTGGGGTGCTGCATAAAACCAGAGATTGAAATGAGCACAGATAATGTTCCTTAAGCCAAATATGGAATAGAAAAGAGATACTCCTTGCTCAACGAAATGGACTCAACACCCCATATTAAACGCCTAAGAATGTACCTGACTACTAAGTATATTAAAACGTATGGATTGTTATGTCTCCGAAAGAGTATCAAGCGTGTATACAGGGGCATAAAAGCAGCACTGATAGGATTGGAGAGGTTCAGTGAGCAAATGAAGACCCTTTGAAGTCATATTGCATGGTACCCATTCCACGCGTCTCAACTCTCCAGGTTTAAGGGATTTTTCCTTCAGCTAAAACACGCATGTGGAACCCAGAGTATGATCAACCGTGTGATTGGGAGACGTGTTCAAATATGTCTCAGTGTTCTTCCCCTGGTACTCGGGTGCAACATTCCAGACGCTTTACTAACACTCTCCCGACTTGGAAAGTCAGTGAATTTAACCTCCTGTTTGGCCCAGTTTGCAATTTCTGCGGAAGATGAACAGGAATAGGGAGAACCAATGAGAGACTAGCTGGAGGTGTCTGGACGGGCAAATTTAACTCTCATTTCCCACCACGAAGAGGAATTAACCAAAGGCTCAGCGTGCCGTGCCGGAACCAGATTAGGGCCTGAAGCAATCCTGCGGTGTTGCGGCCAGCTCACAAGAAAGCGAGTTGAAGAAAGGAGCTCAGGGGCACTGTAATTCACAAACATGCAGAGTTATAAATGACAGCTATCGTCCAAAAATATACTGAAGTAAGGTTGCCAAGAGGACTTGAAAGCGCGGCAGAATTGCAGGACACCGATTTCAGGAGGTAGACTGGAATTGCATTTAAAGCATAGGAAGAGAGGCAGAACGTCGACAATCATGCACTTGGCCAAAAAGGGCGTATGCGGTTTTTCCTGAATATATTCAGGAGAAAACGCATACGCCCTTTTTGGCGAACCAAGCAAGCTTGCAAAGGAAATCTGCACTACAATGAAGTCTCACTTCGCCCCGGTCAAAAGGGCCATCTGAAAAAAGTGTAAAATCCAGAAAGGCAGGACAGGCCATGGAGAACTGGGAGCTTTGTTATGCTGATGGGTGGGATGTAATTTGCCAACAGCCAGTAGGGAGAAGTGTATGGTGTTTCCTGAAACATCTGAAAAACAAAGCAACAGAGCCTATGTCAATTCCACTTATGGTCCTATAGCTTAGGGAAATTAAAATCAATTAGACACACCCACCCCAAAGTTTGGGACGGGTCTGTTTACAAGAACCTCGTTTACGGTACAAGTTCAATATTACAGAAAGTAAAAAATGGATAAAGAAGTTGTGGTACTTACGTACACTGCAATATCACTCAGCAATGAAATCTATGACATCAGGCCCATAGCAGCATAATTAGTGGATTCAGGTATGATGATTCTAACTGAAATAAGTCACACAGAAAAAGAAACATCATAAGATATCACTAATACACGGAATGTAAACTTGGGTACACAGGAACTGGATTACAAAACAGAACAGGGTCTCAAATTTAGAAAACCAACTTATGCTTGCTTAAGGGGAAAGGTGAGTTGGGGTGCTGCATAAAACCAGAGATTGAAATGAGCACAGATAAATTTCCTTAAGCCAAATATGTAACAGACAAGAGCTACTCCTTGCTCAACGAAATGGACTCAACACCCCATATTAAACACCTAAGTATGTACGTGACTAGTAAGTATCTTAAAACCAATGGATTGCTATGTCTCCGAAAGACAATCAAGCGTGTGTACAGGGACATAAACGCAGCAGTGATAGGATTGGCGAGGTTCGGTGAGCAAATGAAGACCCTTTGAAGTCATATTGCATGGTACCCATTCCACGGGTCTCAACTCTCCAGGTTTAAGGGATTCTTCCTTCAGCTAAAACATGCATGCGGAACCCAGAGTATGATCAACCGTGTGATCGGGAGACGTGTTCAAATATGTCTCAGTTCTTGTCCCCTGGTACTCGGGTGCAACATTCCAGACGCTTTACTAACACTCTCCCGACTTGGAGAGTCAGTGCCTTTAACCTCCTCTTTGGCCCAGTTTGCAATTTCTGCGGAACATGAACAGGAAAAGGGAGAACCAATGAGAGACTAGCTGTAGGTGTCTGGACGGGCAAATTTAACTCTCATTTCCCACCAGGAAGAGGAATTAACCAAAGTCTCAGCATGCCGTGGGGAACCAGATTAGGGCCTGAAGCAATCCTGCGGTGTTGCGGCCAGCTCACAAGAAAGCGAGTTGAAGAAAGGAGCTCAGGGGCGCTGTAATTCACAAACTTGCAGAGTTATAAATGACAGCTATCGTCCAAAAATATACTGAAGTAAGGCTGCCAAGAGGACTTGAACGTGGGGCAGAATTGCAGGAAACCGATATCAGGAGGGAGACAGGAATTGCATTTAAAGCATAGGAAAAGAGGCAGAACGTCCACAATGATGCACTTGGCCAAAAAGGGCGTATGCGTTTTTTCCTGAATATATTCAGGGAAAAAACGCATACGCCCTTTTTGGCCAACCAAGCTAGCTTGCAAAGGAAATCTGCACTACAATGAAGTCTCACTTCCCCCCGGTCAAAAGGGCCATCTGAAAAAAGTGTAAAATCCAGAAAGGCAGGACAGGCCATGGAGAACTGGGAGCCTTGTTATGCTGATGGGCAGGTTGTAAATTGCCAACAGCCACTTGGGAGAAGTGTATGGTGTTTCCTGAAACATCTAAAAAACAAAGCAACAGAGCCTAGGTCAATTCCACTTATGGTCCTATAGCTTAGGGAAATTAAAATAAAAAAGACACAGCCACCCCTAAGTTTGGGACGGCTCTGTTTACAAGAAACTCGTTTATGGGACTAGTTCAATATTGCAGAAAGTGAAAAATGGATAAAGAAGTTGTGGTACTTAGGTACAATGCAATATCACTCAGCAATGAAATCTATGTCATCAGGCCCGTAGCAGCATAATGAGTGGATTCACGTATGATGATTCTAACTGAAATAAGTCACACAGAAAAAGAAACATCATAAGATATCACTAATACACGGAATGTAAACTTGGCTACACAGGAACTGGATTACAAAGAGAAAATGGCCTCAAATTTAGAAAACCAACTTATGCTTGCTTAAGGGGAAAGGTGAGTTGGGGTGCTGCATAAAACCAGAGATTGAAATGAGCACAGATAAAGTTCCTTAAGCCAAATATGGAATAGACAAGAGCTACTCCTTGCTCAACGAAATGGACTCAACACCCCATATTAAATGCCTAAGGATATACCTGACTAGTAAGTATCTTAAATCCTATGGATTGCTATGTCTCCAAAAGAGAATCAAACGTGTGTACAGGGGCATAAACGCAGCAGTGATAGGATTGGAGAGGTTCGGTGAGCAAATGAAGACCCTTTGAAGTCATATTGCATGGTACCCATTCCACGGGTCTCAACTCTCCAGGTTTAAGGGATTCTTCCTTCAGCTAAAGCATGCATGTGGAACCCAGAGTATGATCAACCGTGTGATCGGGAGACGTGTTCCAATATGTCTCAGTTCTCGTCCCCTGGTACTCGGGTGCAACATTCCAGACGCTTTACTAACACTCTCCCGACTTGGAGAGTCAGTGCCTTTAACCTCCTGTTTGGCCCAGTTTGCAATTTCTGCGGAAGATGAACAGGAATAGGTAGAACCAATGAGAGACTAGCTGGAGGTGTCTGGACGGGCAAATTTAACTCTCATTTCCCACCAGGAAGAGGAATTAACCAAAGGCTCAGCGTGCCGTGCCGGAAACAGATTACGGCCTGAACCAATCCTGCGTTGTTGCGGCCAGCTCACAAGAAAGCGAGTTGAAGAAAGGCGCTCGGGGCACTGTAATTCACAAACCTGCAGAGTTATAAATGACAGCTATCGTCCAAAAATATACTGAAGTAAGGCTGCCAAGAGGACTTGAAAGCGGGGCAGAATTGCAGGAAGACGATTTCAGGAGGTAGACTGGAATTGCATTTAACGCATAGGAAAAGAGGCAGAACGTCGACAATGATGCACTTGGCCAAAAAGGGCGTATGCGTTTTTTCCTGAATATATTCAGTAATAAACACATACGCCCTTTTTGGCCAACCAAGCAAGCTTGCAAAGGAAATCTGCACTACAATGAAGTCTCACTTCCCCCGGTCAAAAGGGCCATCTGAATAAAGTGTAAAATCCAGAAAGGCAGGACAGGCCATGGAGAAATGGGAGCCTTGTTATGCTGATGGGCGGGATGTAAATTGCCAACAGCCACTCGGGAGAAGTGTATGGTGTTTCCTGAAACATCTAAAAAACAAAGCAACAGAGCCTAGGGCACTTCCACTTATGGTCCTATAGCTTAGGGAAATTAAAATCAAAAAGACACAGCCACCCCAATATTTGGTACGGCTCTGTTTACAGGAACCTCTTCTGCAGCACAAGTTAAATATGCCAGAGAGCAAATAATGGATAAAGATGTTGTGGTACTTACGTACAACAGAATACCTCTCAGCAATGAAAACTATGTCACCAGGCCCGTACCAGCATAATGAGTGGATTGAGGCACGGTGATTCTAAGTGAAAAAAGCCACACAGAAAAAGAAACCTCATAAGGTACCACTAATACATGGAATGCGAACTTGGCTACACATGAACTGAATTACAAAACAGAACAGGTTCTCATGTTTAGAAAACCAACTTATGCTTGCTTAAGGGGGAAGGTTAGTTGGGGTGCTTCATAAAACCTGTGTTTGAAATTAGCACAGATACCGTTCCATAAGCTAAATATGTAATAGACAAGACCGACCCCTTGCTCAAGGAAATGGACTCAACAATGAGATATCACCTCACACCTGGTAGAATGGGCATCATCAGAAAATCTACAAACAAAAAATGCTGGAAAGCGTGTGGAGAAATGGAACCCTCTTCCACTATTGTTGGGAATATAAATTGATACAGTCACTATGGAGAACAATATGGAGTTTCTTAAGAAACTAACAGTAGAATTACCATATGATACAGCAATCCCAGTTCTGGACATATACCCAGACAAAACCATAAATCAAAAAGAGACATTCACTGCAATGTTCATTGCCTCACTCTTTACAATATCGAGGTAATGGAAGCAACCTAAATGCCCACAGACAGACGAATGCATAAAGCAGTGGTACATATATAAAATGGAATATTACTAAGCCATGAAAAGGAATGAAATTGGGTCATTTGTAGAGACGTCGATGGATCTAGAGAGTGTCATACAGAGTGAAGTAAGTCAGAAAGAGAAAAACAAATCTTGTATATTCATGCATATATGTGGAACCTAGAAAAACTGTACAGGTTAACCATTTTGCAAGGCATAAATAGAGCAACAGATGTAGACAACAAACGTATGGACAACAAGGGGGGAAAGCTGTTGGGGGGGTGGTGGTGGGAGGAGTTGAGAGACTGGGATTGGCATGTATACATTTATATGTATAAAATAGATAACCAATAAGAACCTGCTGTATAAAAATATAAAATAAAATTCAAAATTAAAAAGAAATAAAATTTAAAAAAAAAACAGAAAAAACAATTATTCCCTTCACATACATGTATTTATATGAATAAATTATTTCCATGCTTATATCTGTAAATACAAAAAAGAGGAATAAAATCTACCTTGAACCAAAAACGAAAAAGAGAAAAAAATCACAGAACCCACCAGTTCCACAGAGGAAAACCGTATCAGGGCACTTGCTCCAGTTGTAAACAATTCTGAAGTTGGTCAGTGGTGGGGAATCGTCTCCCATTCAGCCAGCAGCCCCCATGCAACAAGCGTCCTCATTGCAAAGCTGGGGCACCGTGCCGAGGCATCTGTGAGTAAACGTGAGCTGAGCCCCAGGCCAGTTGCTGCTGAACTATTCCTACCCGTCCCAGGTAAAACACCTGAATATATACAAGGACTTGAAAGCCTAGAGGAAGGGCCATAGAGCCACACGAGTGACAGCATGCCGGCCGACTTGGTGCCTGCAGGCCAGCCAGGATGGTCCTGGCCCTGGGTGCTCTTCTGGAAGATTTCCATTTCCCTGCCTGAGATACCCATCCTGTCCCTGCCCCCACTGCTTTTTTCCTTCCTCACCTCTGCTCAGGGAGAAATTCCAGCAGCAGGTATAGGTAACACATCCTCTTCTTTAGCAGGTGGCAGCCTGGCAACTGCTGCAGAAAGTCCAGCAGAGCCCCACTCACACTGGGCCACCCACAAAGCCGTGGCCTCTCACTCCCTCCCACCAGCCCAGCCCCGAGACTGCTGACAGGGCAGAGAAAATGGCGTCAGGCACAGCTGCAGGTCCTCTTGCTGCCTGGAGTGGTATTTATATTGATCTCAACCCAGGCACACCTGGGGAGGGCTGGCCGGCACGGTAAGGCTGCCCAGGTCAGCCAATCATCACCCCTCAGGGGCTCACAGTTGCAGAAAATGGAACTTGCTGAACCGGCCAGGTCCAAGGAACAGGTGTGGGCTCCTGAGAGTCAGGATAGACAAGGGGCTGCAGCTTTGGCTTGTTTTCTAATCATTTTATCTGGCCCATGAGTGGGAGACAACTTCAAGAAAACCCTCTCCTAATGAGAGGAACCCAGGAGTCAGGGAGAGGAGGGGTGGGTGGTGGTTGGAGACAGAGGCCTGGTGCCCCTGGGTGCAGTGGAAGTCTCTGGAAGACCAGGTGGAGGGAGGCCGCACAGAGTGATGCCCAGGGTCACAGACCTGTCGCAGCTGCTGTTTGTTAGTTCAAGTCCTGCTCTGAGGTGCTCTGTGTCAGCTCTGAGCGACAGGTGAGCTGGGGGTGCTCTTCAATGAGGGCTATGTGCACGGTTCCTGTGTGCCCAGCCCTGCCACAGGTACCTGCAAGGGTAGATCTGTATCCTGGGAGGGGCCTGACCATGAGAGCCCCGTGGGCTGGGGTGGGGGTGGGGTACCTGCCCAGGTGAGCTCCATATCCTGGGATTGGCCTGACCACGAGAGCCCCATGGGCTGCTGGGGACCTGGTAAAGGATGTCAGGACAGTCAGTGAAGCCACCGAGGATATACCTCCAGCTGCTCCTGATTCCTACACCCTGCTGGTCATTCTACAAACCACCAGGACATGGTATTCTGTATTAGTCTTCAATGATGCCTTCTTTTGTATTCCATTAGTCCCAGAGTCACAAGAAATTTTGGCTTGTGAGTGGCAGGACTCAACATACAACTAAAACAATACTTCCGGGCCGTCTTGCCCCAAGGGTTCAAAAATTCCCACACCATCTTTGGGGAAAGCTTAGCTAAAGACCTAAAAGTTCTAC